>NW_027438364.1:0-170451 GCF_000715075.1 Nicotiana tabacum | reverse complement strand
AGGAAAAGTTCAGTTTAGGGTTTAAAACCCTAATGCTGACTAAAGGAAAGAGTTCAGTTTATGGTTTAAAACCCTAATGCTGACTAAAGGAAAAAGTTCAGTTCAGGGTTTAAAACCCTAATGCTGACTAAAGGAAAAAGTTCAGTTCAGGGTATAAAACCCTAATGCTGACTAAAGGAAAAGTTCAGTTTAGGGTTTAAAACGCTAATGCTGACCGAAATGAAAATTTCAGTTTAGGGTTTAAAACCCTAATGCTGACTGAATGGAAAAAGTTCAGTTTAGGGTTTAAAACCCTAATGCTGACTGAAAGGAAAAGTTCAGTTTAGGGTTTAAAACCCTAATGCTGACTAAAGGGAAAAGTTCAGTTTAGGGTTTAAAACCCTAACGCTGACCGAAAGGAAAAGTTCAGTTTAGGATTTAAAACCCTAATGCTGACTGAATGGAAAAGTTCAGTTTAGGGTTTAAAACCCTAATGCTGACTGACTGGAAAAAGTTCAGTTTAGGGTTTAAAACCCTAATGCTGACTGAAAGGAAAAGTTCAGTTTAGGGTTAAAAACCCTAATGCTGACTAAAGGGAAAAGTTCAGTTTAGGGTTTAAAACCCTAATGCTGACTAAAGGGAAAAGTTCAGTTTAGGGTTTAAAACCCTAATGCTGACTGAATGGAAAAGTTCAATTTAGGGTTTAAAACCCTAATGCTGACTGACTGGAAAAAGTTCAGTTTAGGGTTTAAAACCCTAATGCTGACTGAAAGGAAAAGTTCAGTTTAGGGTTTAAAACCCCAATGCTGACTAAAGGGAAAAGTTCAGTTTAGGGTTTAAAACCCTAATGCAGACTAAAGGAAAAGTTTAGTTTAGGGTTTAAAACCCTAATGCTGACTGAAAGGAAAAGTTCAGTTTAAGGTTTAAAACCCTAATGCTGACTGAATGGAAAAGTTCAATTTAGGGTTTAAAACCCTAATGCTGACTGACTGGAAAACGTTTAGTTTAGGGTTTAAAACCCTAATGCTGACTGAAAGGAAAAGTTCAGTTTAGGGTTTAAAACCCCAATGCTGACTAAAGGGAAAAGTTCAGTTTAGAGTTTAAAACCCTAATGCTGACTAAAGGGAAAAGTTCAGTTTAGGGTTTAAAACCCTAATGCTGACGAAATGGAAAAGTTCAATTTAGGTTTTAAAACCCTAATGCTGACTGACTGGAAAAGTTCAGTTTAGGGTTTAAAACCCTAATGCTGACTGACTGGAAAAAGTTCAGTTTAGGGTTTAAAACCCTAATGCTGACTGAATGGAAAAGTTCAATTTACGGTTTAAAACCCTAATGCTGACTGACTGGAAAAAGTTCAGTTTAGGGTTTAAAACCCTAATGCTGACTGAAAGGAAAAGTTCAGTTTAGGATTTAAAACCCCAATGCTGACTAAAGGGAAAAGTTCAGTTTAGGGTTTAAAACCCTAATGCTGACTAAAGGGAAAAGTTCAGTTTAGGGTTTAAAACCCTAATGCTGACTGAATGGAAAAGTTCAGTTTAGGGTTTAAAACCCTAATGCTGACTAACTGGAAAAAGTTCAGTTTAGGGTTTAAAACCCTAATGCTGACTGAAAGGAAAAGTTCAGTTTAGGGTTTAAAACCCTAATGCTGACTAAAGGGAAAAGTTCAGTTTAGGGTTTAAAACCCTAATGCTGACTAAAGGGAAAAGTTCAGTTTAGGGTTTAAAACCCTAATGCTGACTGAAAGGAAAAGTTCAGTTTAGGGTTTAAAACCCTAATGCTGACTAAAGGAAAAGTTCAGTTTAGGGTTTAAAACCCTAATGCTGACCGAAAGGAAAAGTTCAGTTTAGGGTTTAAAACACTAATGTTGACTGAATGGAAAAAGTTCAGTTTAGGGTTTAAAACCCTAATGCTGACTGAAAGGAAAAGTTCAGTTTAGGGTTTAAAACCCCAATGCTGACTAAAGGGAAAAGTTCAGTTTAGGGTTTAAAACCCTAATGCTGACTAAAGGGAAAAGTTCAGTTTAGGGTTTAAAACCCTAATGCTGACTAATGGATAGAGTGCAGTTTAGGGTTTAAAACCCTAATGCTGACTAAAGGAAAAAGTTCAGTTCAAGGTTTAAAACCCTAATGCTGACTAAAGGAAAAAGTTCAGTTCGGGGTTTAAAACCCTAATGCTGACTAAAGGAAAAGTTCAGTTTAGGGTTTAAAACCCTAATGCTGACCGAAAGGAAAATTTCAGTTTAGGGTTTAAAACCCTAATGCTGACTGAATAGAAAAAGTTCTGTTTAGGGTTTAAAACCCTAATGCTGACTGAAAGGAAAAGTTCAGTTTAGGGTTTAAAACCCAAATGCTGACTAAAGGGAAAAGTTCAGTTTAGGGTTTAAAACCCTAATGTTGACCGAAAGGAAAAGTTCAGTTTAGGGTTTAAAACCCTAATGCTGACTGAATCGAAAAGTTCAGTTTAGGGTTTAAAACCCTAATGCTGACTGACTGGAAAAAGTTCAGTTTAGGGTTTAAAACCCTAATGCTGACTGAAAGGAAAAGTTCAGTTTAGGGTTAAAAACCCTAATGTTGACTAAAGGGAAAAGTTCAGTTTAGGGTTTAAAACCCTAATGCTGACTAAAGGGAAAAGTTCAGTTTAGGGTTTAAAACCCTAATGCTGACTGAATGGAAAAGTTCAGTTTAGGGCTTAAAACCCTAATGCTGACTGACTGGAAAAAGTTCAGTTTAGGGTTTAAAACCCTAATGCTGACTGAAAGGAAAAGTTCAGTTTAGGGTTTAAAACCCCAATGCTGACTAAAGGGAAAAGTTCAGTTTAGGGTTTAAAACCCTAATGCTGACTAAAGGGACAAGTTCAGTTTAGGGTTTAAAACCCTAATGCTGACTGAATGGAAAAGTTCAGTTTAGGGTTTAAAACCTTAATGCTGACTGACTGGAAAAAGTTCAGTTTAGGGTTTAAAACCCTAATGCTGACTGAAAGGAAAAGTTCAGTTTAGGGTTTAAAACCCCAATGCTGACTAAAGGGAAAAGTTCAGTTTAGGGTTTAAAACCCTAATGCTGACTGAAAGGAAAAGTTCAGTTTAGGGTTTAAAACCTTAATGCTGACTTAATAGAATTCCTTATTAAAGGATGTTACCGATGATGTTCAAAACTAGTCCTATAAACTGCCTAAAGAAATCAAAACTGGGTGATTCAAAACTGTATTATATTTGGCTAGATTTAACAGCCATTTGCCCCTACCTATTCAAAACATGCTGAAAGAGTGAGTTTAATTCTAACAATCATATTAAATAGTTTCACATTCCATGAATTGTATTTACATCCTGTATGCTACAAAACGAATCAAATATCGTAGTTTTAGATCAACATAAATTTTAATTAAGTACAAACTTACTAATGTATTCTCTATTAGACTAACAAACTAAAATTTACACAGCTTGACAATATTTATAAAAGTTTATAAGTGGAGCAACAGATGATTATAATTCCTTCAGATCTTTCGATTCAACTTTCATTGCGACATCAGTTACATCAGATGGATTCGAAGTGTGTACCTGAGGAGATGCTTACAATGAAAGAAGCAGGAGAGTTAGTTGAGCAGCAGTGTAAACGAAACAGCAGCAGTAACAGATAAATAGCAGCAGGGCAAATTGAACAAAAACCCAGTGCAAGAGGCAAAATTGCAGAATGACAACAATGACCAGTAGTATAGAAACAGAAATCCAGACAATCCAATTCCAAGAGAATCAACCAATGCAAACCAAACAAACACACTTAGCTAATACTTTGACAGAAAACAGAACTGACTGAACAGGTTGAGCAGACTGAGAATTGAACAAAAGCAGGAAGAAAACCAGTTTCTGATTTCTGTATTTTTATCCCTCTCACTATCTCTTTTCCTTTCAAAAATCCAATGTCAATTTTCAGCCTTGAAAACTATTTGGGCTATCAAAAAGAATTCTTTTCCAGTTTCTGTTTTTCAGAATTTAAACTATCCAGATGTTCCCTCTCAGTGTATCTCTCTCTGTGTATTATCCAATCTCCCTAAACTGATGGAAGTTCTCCCTTTTATAAACCTAAAATCAACCCTTTAACAGCCTGTTAGACAATCAGAACAACCCTTCCATGTGCTATCTTCTTTTCAGTTTCCACTTACTATTTAAATAAGAACACAACCCCATGATATTCCCTGGTAGACTTACCTTTTGAGTAAGGTTTATTATTTCTGAAACTAAAGCAAAATATGGGCAGCAGAATGTAATCTGACAGCATATGCTGTCAAACTATTTTAAACTTAACAAAAGCCTTTATGCAGGACACAGGTTGTGCACAAATGCACATGTGGTGCACAAGTGCACATGTTGTGCACAAGTGCACATGCCCTCCAATTCAGAACTGTAACTAAACAAAACATTCCTTTTACATTTCTGATTCAAATTAACAACTATAAGTAACTAAACTCAGTTCCTAATTGATTCAGGCAATGCTTAGCAGAAGCAAGTCAATTTGTTATTGTTCAGACAGCTGAAACTAATTGACGACACATGTCGACTCGACTATATTAATCATAACATGTACAATCGTAGCCAAAAATCAGAAATCCAAGAGTATCACACAAGGGGTTCAGATTGCAATGTTAATACAGAAATGACCTTGGGAGCTAATTGAATGACCAATTACGAATTCAATTGAACATACAGTTTACACACACACATTATGAAGAAAGACTTGACCGAATACAGGAGTCCGGGCAAGGTGGACAATCAACAGTTGATAAAAAATTCAAAGACAAATTACACAAAACATGAACAGACCTTTAATTAGCACATGGACTAAAATAAAGAAAAAGGAAAACAAAACCACCTTAAATCCCGAAAAATCAAAAAGTCTTGGCTTGGATTCGAACAGACCCTTCTCAAGGTTGAACGGACTTTAATCGAAGTGTTTCTCAAAGGAGAAACACTTCAATTAAGGTCCATTAGACCCTAATCTCTTGGTTTAAACAGGCACGGAACATGCACGAGGTTTAAACCTAATCTCTTGGTTTAAACAGGCACGGAACAGACCCTTGGTTTAGCTTGGATTAGACCCTAATCTCTTGGTTTAAACAGGCACGGAACAGACCCTTGGTTTAGCCCTAATCTCTTGGTTTAAACAGGCACGGAACATACCCTTGGTTTAGCTTGGACTAGACCCTAATCTCTTGGTTTAAACAGGCACGGAACAGGCACGAGGAAACCTAGGGTTCAAAAAATCAGATCTGGGATTCATGTTTCCCTGGTTAGATTCGGACCAAACCAAACATGGTTTGGTCACGAGGGAGGTTCGGGGACTTTCTGGTGCGAAGCTAGGGTAGATCGAGGTAAGTCAGGTTCCGACTCGAATCTTCAAATGAAGATTCGAGAAGGTGGGAGGGGATTCGAAATGTGTAGTTGGTGGATTTGGGTTCAGGACGGTGAGGAGCATCTATGGTGTTAAGGAGGGGGTCACCGGCGTCCATGCCGCCGGCTTTCATGGTGAAGGTATACAGGGGCGGCTAGGGTTTCGTGGGGAAGGGGATGAGGACGAAGGCTGGGGTCTTGGATAGGGGGGGCAGGGTATGGTAGAAGGCTTATATATGGAATGGGTGGATTGATCTCAGCCGTTGGATGAGGCACGATGAAGGGCCAGGATCCTTCAACTAAAGGGAAACGGTGTCGTTTTAGACCTAAGGGGGTTGGGTCGGTCCGAGCGGAATGGATCGGGTTTGTTCATGGGTTAATAGGTAAGTGATCTTGGCCGTTGATCAATCTGAGATCAACGGCCTAGATTAGACTAGGTCACTACGACGTCGTTTGGACGCTCTGGGTGTCAGCTGTTGTGGACCGGGTTACACAGGGGTTTTGGGTTTGAGTTTGGGCCTCGAATTAAAATGAAATAGGCCCAAACTGATTTCAGCCCAATTTTGCCCTCTCTTTTTTATTATTTTTTTATTTTTAAAAACAAAACCTAAGTAAATCAAATTAAAATTACATAAACACTTAATACAATTATTTACACACATATATTAAAATATTTAAAGCAGGTAAAATCAACAAAACAAAAATCACGGACAAAGATGCCTATTTATGATTTTTCTATTTAATAACCGGATTACGGTTCAAACTACGCATGACACATACATTTTTTGTATTTTGTTTTAATAAAAATAAAAAATGGGCAAAAAATCATAAATAATTAACAAAGTGCCACGTAAAATCCAAAAATTGTACAGCAGGACCATTTGTTATTATTTTTTATTTCTTTTGGAGCGATTGTCGCGTAAGACAAAAATCACGTGCTCACAGCTGCCCCTCTTTGTTCGGAAACACGAAGAGTTTTCGTGCAAAGATAAAGTGAGCGGATATGAGCGATTTTTTGCCTATGGACTACTCCGTGTGAAGCATGTTTTTGAAAGATTTGACCGAATCTTTGCTTCAAAGATTTCCTACATATCCTGGGCTAAATAGGAATCAGGTCAATGTAGTTCGGGAAGTTTTGGTAGCTGGGACTACCACGGTATTGCAATGCTTGTTGTTACTGCTGTTGCTGTTGTCACCGTTGCTTTACTGACCGCCTTATTACAACCAAAGGAAAATTGAAACTGAACTAAATACTTATATGCATGTCAACTGCTAGTTACAAGATCCCTATCTATGATTCTTTTGCGACTTGATCTTGGGTCTTAGCTGATTGTGCTTGGAGACTTCGATCCGAATCTTGATGCTTGCGAGTTGCGGCGACTTGTTTAATCTCTAGGATACTGAGTGAGACGCGACTGGCGGAGTTCGGGACCTTAACCAAAACTTGGAACGATCCGCCTTCCATTTTCTCAGGCATCTCGGGACATATTCTCTTTTTTTCTTTGACTCTGAGTTGAGACTCATCTCATGGGTCATTTCGATCCGTGTGGCTCGACGTTAGACCTGCGGGAAAAAACAAACAAACGAAATTTTCTGCCCCAGTTTCACTAGGAAAATTTCGTGAATTATTCGCCAGGAAGTTCATAAAATTGATGAAAGAGGATATGCATGCTCAGTTCAGGGTCGAGGCCCTAATACCGACTAGCTGGAGAGAAGTTCAGTTTTAGAGTTGAAACTCTAATACTGACCAACTGGGGAAAAGTTCAGTTTAGGGTTTAAAACCTTAATGCTGACTGAAAGGAAAAGTTCAGTTTAGGGTTTAAAACCCTAATGCTGACTAAAGGAAAAAGTTCAGTTCAGGGTTTAAAACCCTAATGCTGACTAAAGGAAAAAGTTCAGTTTAGAGTTTAAAACCCTAATGCTGACTAAAGAAAAAGTTCAGTTTAGGGTTTAAAACCCTAATGCTGACTGAAAGGAAAAGTTCAGTTTAGGGTTTAAAACCCTAATGCTGACTAAAGGAAAAGTTCAGTTTAGGGTTTAAAACCCTAATGCTGACTAAAGGAAAGAGTTCAGTTTAGGGTTTAAAACCCTAATGCTGACCGAAATGAAAATTTCAGTTTAAGGTTTAAAACCCTAATGCTGACTGAATGGAAAAGGGTTTAAAACCCTAATGCTGACCGAAATGAAAATTTCAGTTTAAGGTTTAAAACCCTAATGCTGACTGAATGGAAAAAGTTCAGTTTAGGGTTTAAAACCCTAATGCTGACTGAAAGGAAAAGTTCAGTTTAGGATTTAAAACCCTAATGCTGACTAAAGGGATAAAGTTCAGTTTAGGGTTTAAAACCCTAATGCTGACCGAAAGGAAAAGTTCAGTTTAGGATTAAAACCCTAATGTTGAATGAATGGAAAAGTTCAGTTTAGGGTTTAAAACCCTAATGCTGACTGACTGGAAAAAGTTCAGTTTAGGGTTTAAAACCCTAATGCTGACTGAAAGGAAAAGTTCAGTTTAGGGTTTAAAACCCCAATGCTGACTAAAGGGAAAAGTTCAGTTTAGGGTTTAAAACCCTAATGCTGACTAAAGGGAAAAGTTCAGTTTAGGGTTTAAAACCCTAATGCTGAATGAATGGAAAAGTTCAATTTAGGGTTTAAAACCCTAATGCTGACTGACTGGAAAAAGTTCAGTTTAGGGTTTAAAACCCTAATGCTGACTGAAAGGAAAAGTTCAGTTTAGGGTTTAAAACCCCAATGCTGACTAAAGGGAAAAGTTTAGTTTAGGGTTTAAAACCCTAATGCTGACTAAAGGAAAAGTTCAGTTTAGATTTTAAAACCCTAATGCTGACTGAATGGAAAAGTTCAGTTTAGGGTTTAAAACCCTAATGCTGACTGAATGGAAAAGTTCAATTTAGGGTTTAAAACCCTAATGCTGACTGACTGGAAAAAGTTCAGTTTAGGGTTTAAAACCCTAATGCTGATTGAAAGGAAAAGTTCAGTTTAGGGTTTAAAACCCCAATGCTGACTAAAGGGAAAAGTTCAGTTTAGGGTTTAAAACCCTTATGCTGACTGAAGGGAAAAGTTCAGTTTAGGGTTTAAAACCCTAATGCTGACTGAAGGGAAAAGTTCAGTTTAGGGTTTAAAACCCTAATGCTGACTGAATGGAAAAGTTCAGTTTAGGTTTTAAAACTCTAATGCTGACTGACTGAAAAAGTTCAGTTTAGGGTTTAAAACCCTAATGCTGACTGACTGGAAAAAGTTCAGTTTAGGGTTTAAAACCCTAATGCTGACTGAATGGAATAGTTCAATTTAGGGTTTAAAACCCTAATGCTGACTGACTGGAAAAAGTTCAGTTTATGGGTTTAAAACCCTAATGCTGACTGAAAGGAAAAGTTCAATTTAAGGTTTAAAACCCTAATGCTGACTAAAGGAAAAGTTCAGTTTAGGGTTTAAAACCCTAATGCTGACTAAAGGAAAGAGTTCAGTTTAGGGTTTAAAACCCTAATGCTGACTAAAGGAAAAAGTTCAGTTCAGGGTTTAAAACCCTAATGCTGACTAAAGGAAAAAGTTCAGTTCAGGGTATAAAACCCTAATGCTGACTAAAGGAAAAGTTCAGTTTAGGGTTTAAAACGCTAATGCTGACCGAAATGAAAATTTCAGTTTAGGGTTTAAAACCCTAATGCTGACTGAATGGAAAAAGTTCAGTTTAGGGTTTAAAACCCTAATGCTGACTGAAAGGAAAAGTTCAGTTTAGGGTTTAAAACCCTAATGCTGACTAAAGGGAAAAGTTCAGTTTAGGGTTTAAAACCCTAACGCTGACCGAAAGGAAAAGTTCAGTTTAGGATTTAAAACCCTAATGCTGACTGAATGGAAAAGTTCAGTTTAGGGTTTAAAACCCTAATGCTGACTGACTGGAAAAAGTTCAGTTTAGGGTTTAAAACCCTAATGCTGACTGAAAGGAAAAGTTCAGTTTAGGGTTAAAAACCCTAATGCTGACTAAAGGGAAAAGTTCAGTTTAGGGTTTAAAACCCTAATGCTGACTAAAGGGAAAAGTTCAGTTTAGGGTTTAAAACCCTAATGCTGACTGAATGGAAAAGTTCAATTTAGGGTTTAAAACCCTAATGCTGAGTGACTGGAAAAAGTTCAGTTTAGGGTTTAAAACCCTAATGCTGACTGAAAGGAAAAGTTCAGTTTAGGGTTTAAAACCCCAATGCTGACTAAAGGGAAAAGTTCAGTTTAGGGTTTAAAACCCTAATGCAGACTAAAGGAAAAGTTCAGTTTAGGGTTTAAAACCCTAATGCTGACTGAAAGGAAAAGTTCAGTTTAGGGTTTAAAACCCTAATGCTGACTGAATGGAAAAGTTCAATTTAGGGTTTAAAACCCTAATGCTGACTGACTGGAAAAAGTTCAGTTTATGGGTTTAAAACCCTAATGCTGACTGAAAGGAAAAGTTCAGTTTAGGGTTTAAAACCCTAATGCTGACTGAATGGAAAAGTTCAGTTTAGGTTTTAAAACCCTAATGCTGACTGACTGGAAAAGTTCAGTTTAGGGTTTAAAACCCTAATGCTGACTGACTGGAAAAAGTTCAGTTTAGGGTTTAAAACCCTAATGCTGACTGAATGGAAAAGTTCAATTTACGGTTTAAAACCCTAATGCTGACTGACTGGAAAAAGTTCAGTTTAGGGTTTAAAACCCTAATGCTGACTGAAAGGAAAAGTTCAGTTTAGGGTTTAAAACCCCAATGCTGACTAAAGGGAAAAGTTCAGTTTAGGGTTTAAAACCCTAATGCTGACTAAAGGGAAAAGTTCAGTTTAGGGTTTAAAACCCTAATGCTGACTGAATGGAAAAGTTCAGTTTAGGGTTTAAAACCCTAATGCTGACTAACTGGAAAAAGTTCAGTTTAGGGTTTAAAACCCTAATGCTGACTGAAAGGAAAAGTTCAGTTTAGGGTTTAAAACCCTAATGCTGACTAAAGGGAAAAGTTCAGTTTAGGGTTTAAAACCCTAATGCTGACTAAAGGGAAAAGTTCAGTTTAGGGTTTAAAACCCTAATGCTGACTGAAAGGAAAAGTTCAGTTTAGGGTTTAAAACCCTAATGCTGACCGAAAGGAAAAGTTCAGTTTAGGGTTTAAAACCCTAATGCTGACCGAAAGGAAAAGTTCAGTTTAGGGTTTAAAACACTAATGCTGACTGAATGGAAAAAGTTCAGTTTAGGGTTTAAAACCCCAATGCTGACTAAAGGGAAAAGTTCAGTTTAGGGTTTAAAACCCTAATGCTGACTAAAGGGAAAAGTTCAGTTTAGGGTTTAAAACCCTAATGCTGACTAATGGATAGAGTGCAGTTTAGGGTTTAAAACCCTAATGCTGACTAAAGGAAAAAGTTCAGTTCAAGGTTTAAAACCCTAATGCTGACTAAAGGAAAAAGTTCAGTTCGGGGTTTAAAACCCTAATGCTGACTAAAGGAAAAGTTCAGTTTAGGGTTTAAAACCCTAATGCTGACCGAAAGGAAAATTTCAGTTTAGGGTTTAAAACCCTAATGCTGACTGAATGGAAAAAGTTCAGTTTAGGGTTTAAAACCCTAATGCTGACTGAAAGGAAAAGTTCAGTTTAGGGTTTAAAACCCAAATGCTGACTAAAGGGAAAAGTTCAGTTTAGGGTTTAAAACCCTAATGTTCACCGAAAGGAAAAGTTCAGTTTAGGGTTTAAAACCCTAATGCTGACTGAATGGAAAAGTTCAGTTTAGGGTTTACAACCCTAATGCTGACTGACTGGAAAAAGTTCAGTTTAGGGTTTAAAACCCTAATGCTGACTGAAAGGAAAAGTTCAGTTTAGGGTTAAAAACCCTAACGCTGACTAAAGGGAAAAGTTCAGTTTAGGGTTTAAAACCCTAATGCCGACTAAAGGGAAAAATTCAGTTTAGGGTTTAAAACCCGAATGCTGACTGAATGGAAAAGTTCAGTTTAGGGCTTAAAACCCTAATGCTGACTGACTGGAAAAAGTTCAGTTTAGGGTTTAAAACCCTAATGCTGACTGAAAGGAAAAGTTCAGTTTAGGGTTTAAAACCCCAATGCTGACTAAAGGGAAAAGTTCAGTTTAGGGTTTAAAACCCTAATGCTGACTAAAGGGAAAAGTTCAGTTTAGGGTTTAAAACCCTAATGCTGAATGAATGGAAAAGTTCAGTTTAGGGTTTAAAACTTTAATGCTGACTGACTGGAAAAAGTTCAGTTTAGGGTTTAAAACCCTAATGCTGACTGAAAGGAAAAGTTCAGTTTAGGGTTTAAAACCCCAATGCTGACTAAAGGGAAAAGTTCAGTTTAGGGTTTAAAACCCTAATGCTGACTGAAAGGAAAAGTTCAGTTTAGGGTTTAAAACCCTAATGCTGACTGAATGGAAAAGTTCAATTTAGGGTATAAAACCCTAATGCTGACTGACTGGAAAAAGTTTAGTTTAGGGTTTAAAACCCTAATGCTGACTGAAAGGAAAAGTTCAGTTTAGGGTTTAAAACCCCAATGCTGACTAAAGGGAAAAGTTCAGTTTAGAGTTTAAAACCCTAATGCTGACTAAAGGGAAAAGTTCAGTTTAGGGTTTAAAACCCTAATGCTGACTGAATGGAAAAGTTCAGTTTAGGTTTTAAAACCCTAATGCTGACTGACTGGAAAAGTTCAGTTTAGGGTTTAAAACCTTAATGCTGACTGACTGGAAAAAGTTTAGTTTAGGGTTTAAAACCCTAATGCTGACAGAATGGAAAAGTTCAATTTACGGTTTAAACCCCTAATGCTGACTGACTTGAAAAAGTTCAGTTTAGGGTTTAAAACCCTAATGCTGACTGAAAGGAAAAGTTCAGTTTAGGGTTTAAAACCCCAATGCTGACTAAAGGGAAAAGTTCTGTTTAGGGTTTAAAACCCTAATGCTGACTAAAGGGAAAAGTTCAGTTTAGGGTTTAAAACCCTAATGCTGACTGAATGGAGAAGTTCAGTTTAGGGTTTAAAACCCTAATGCTGACTAACTGGAAAAAGTTCAGTTTAGGGTTTAAAACCCTAATGTTGACTGAAAGGAAAAGTTCAGTTTAGGGTTTAAAACCCTAATGTTGACTAAAGGGAAAAGTTCAGTTTAGGGTTTAAAACCCTAATGCTGACTAAAGGGAAAAGTTCAGTTTAGGGTTTAAAACCCTAATGCTGACTGAAAGGAAAAGTTCAGTTTAGGGTTTAAAACCCTAATGCTGACTAAAGGAAAGGTTCAGTTTAGGGTTTAAAACCCTAATGCTGACCGAAAGGAAAAGTTCAGTTTAGGGTTTAAAACACTAATGCTGACTGAATGGAAAAAGTTCAGTTTAGGGTTTAAAACCCTAATGTTGACTGAAAGGAAAAGTTCAGTTTAGGGTTTAAAACCCCAATGCTGACTAAAGGGAAAAGTTCAATTTAGGGTTTAAAACCCTAATGCTGACAAAAGGGAAAAGTTCAGTTTAGGGTTTAAAACCCTAATGCTGATTAATGGAAAGAGTGCAGTTTAGGGTTTAAAACCCTAATGCTGACTAAAGGAAAAAGTTCAGTTCAGGGTTTAAAACTCTAATGCTGACTAAAGGAAAAAGTTCAGTTCGGGGTTTAAAACCCTAATGCTGACTAAAGGAAAAGTTCAGTTTAGGGTTTAAAACCCTAATGCTGACCGAAAGGAAAATTTCAGTTTAGGGTTTAAAACCCTAATGCTGACTGAATGGAAAAAGTTCAGTTTAGGGTTTAAAACCCTAATGCTGACTGAAAGGAAAAGTTCAGTTTAGAGTTTAAAACCCAAATGCTGACTAAAGGGAAAAGTTCAGTTTAGGGTTTAAAACCCTAATGCTGACCGAAAGGAAAAGTTCAGTTTAGATTTTAAAACCCTAATGCTGACTGAATGGAAAAGTTCAGTTTAGGGTTTAAAACCCTAATGCTGACTGAATGGAAAAGTTCAATTTAGGGTTTAAAACCCTAATGCTGACTGACTGGAAAAAGTTCAGTTTAGGGTTTAAAACCCTAATGCTGATTGAAAGGAAAAGTTCAGTTTAGGGTTTAAAACCCCAATGCTGACTAAAGGGAAAAGTTCAGTTTAGGGTTTAAAACCCTTATGCTGACTGAAGGGAAAAGTTCAGTTTAGGGTTTAAAACCCTAATGCTGACTGAAGGGAAAAGTTCAGTTTAGGGTTTAAAACCCTAATGCTGACTGAATGGAAAAGTTCAGTTTAGGTTTTAAAACCCTAATGCTGACTGACTGAAAAAGTTCAGTTTAGGGTTTAAAACCCTAATGCTGACTGACTGGAAAAAGTTCAGTTTAGGGTTTAAAACCCTAATGCTGACTGAATGGAAAAGTTCAATTTAGGGTTTAAAATCCTAATGCTGACTGACTGGAAAAAGTTCAGTTTATGGGTTTAAAACCCTAATGCTGACTGAAAGGAAAAGTTCAATTTAGGGTTTAAAACCCTAATGCTGACTAAAGGAAAAGTTCAGTTTAGGGTTTAAAACCCTAATGCTGACTAAAGGGAAAAGTTCAGTTTAGGGTTTAAAACCCTAATGCTGACTGAATGGAGAAGTTCAGTTTAGGGTTTAAAACCCTAATGCTGACTAACTGGAAAAAGTTCAGTTTAGGGTTTAAAACCCTAATGTTGACTAAAGGGAAAAGTTCAGTTTAGGGTTTAAAACCCTAATGCTGACTGAAAGGAAAAGTTCAGTTTAGGGTTTAAAACCCTAATGCTGACTGAATGGAAAAGTTCAATTTAGGGTATAAAACCCTAATGCTGACTGACTGGAAAAAGTTTAGTTTAGGGTTTAAAACCCTAATGCTGACTGAAAGGAAAAGTTCAGTTTAGGGTTTAAAACCCCAATGCTGACTAAAGGGAAAAGTTCAGTTTAGAGTTTAAAACCCTAATGCTGACTAAAGGGAAAAGTTCAGTTTAGGGTTTAAAACCCTAATGCTGACTGAATGGAAAAGTTCAGTTTAGGTTTTAAAACCCTAATGCTGACTGACTGGAAAAGTTCAGTTTAGGGTTTAAAACCTTAATGCTGACTGACTGGAAAAAGTTTAGTTTAGGGTTTAAAACCCTAATGCTGACAGAATGGAAAAGTTCAATTTACGGTTTAAACCCCTAATGCTGACTGACTTGAAAAAGTTCAGTTTAGGGTTTAAAACCCTAATGCTGACTGAAAGGAAAAGTTCAGTTTAGGGTTTAAAACCCCAATGCTGACTAAAGGGAAAAGTTCAGTTTAGGGTTTAAAACCCTAATGCTGACTAAAGGGAAAAGTTCAGTTTAGGGTTTAAAACCCTAATGCTGACTGAATGGAGAAGTTCAGTTTAGGGTTTAAAACCCTAATGCTGACTAACTGGAAAAAGTTCAGTTTAGGGTTTAAAACCCTAATGTTGACTGAAAGGAAAAGTTCAGTTTAGGGTTTAAAACCCTAATGCTGACTAAAGGGAAAAGTTCAGTTTAGGGTTTAAAACCCTAATGCTGACTAAAGGGAAAAGTTCAGTTTAGGGTTTAAAACCCTAATGCTGACTGAAAGGAAAAGTTCAGTTTAGGGTTTAAAACCCTAATGCTGACTAAAGGAAAGGTTCAGTTTAGGGTTTAAAACCCTAATGCTGACCGAAAGGAAAAGTTCAGTTTAGGGTTTAAAACACTAATGCTGACTGAATGGAAAAAGTTCAGTTTAGGGTTTAAAACCCTAATGTTGACTGAAAGGAAAAGTTCAGTTTAGGGTTTAAAACCCCAATGCTGACTAAAGGGAAAAGTTCAATTTAGGGTTTAAAACCCTAATGCTGACAAAAGGGAAAAGTTCAGTTTAGGGTTTAAAACCCTAATGCTGATTAATGGAAAGAGTGCAGTTTAGGGTTTAAAACCCTAATGCTGACTAAAGGAAAAAGTTCAGTTCAGGGTTTAAAACTCTAATGCTGACTAAAGGAAAAGTTCAGTTTAGGGTTTAAAACCCTAATGCTGACTAAAGGGAAAAGTTCAGTTTAGGGTTTAAAACCCTAATGCTGACTGAATGGAGAAGTTCAGTTTAGGGTTTAAAACCCTAATGCTGACTAACTGGAAAAAGTTCAGTTTAGGGTTTAAAACCCTAATGTTGACTGAAAGGAAAAGTTCAGTTTAGGGTTTAAAACCCTAATGCTGACTAAAGGAAAAGTTCAGTTTAGGGTTTAAAACCCTAATGCTGACCGAAAGGAAAATTTCAGTTTAGGGTTTAAAACCCTAATGCTGACTGAATGGAAAAAGTTCAGTTTAGGGTTTAAAACCCTAATGCTGACTGAAAGGAAAAGTTCAGTTTAGAGTTTAAAACCCAAATGCTGACTAAAGGGAAAAGTTCAGTTTAGGGTTTAAAACCCTAATGCTGACCGAAAGGAAAAGTTCAGTTTAGATTTTAAAACCCTAATGCTGACTGAATGGAAAAGTTCAGTTTAGGGTTTAAAACCCTAATGCTGACTGAATGGAAAAGTTCAATTTAGGGTTTAAAACCCTAATGCTGACTGACTGGAAAAAGTTCAGTTTAGGGTTTAAAACCCTAATGCTGATTGAAAGGAAAAGTTCAGTTTAGGGTTTAAAACCCCAATGCTGACTAAAGGGAAAAGTTCAGTTTAGGGTTTAAAACCCTTATGCTGACTGAAGGGAAAAGTTCAGTTTAGGGTTTAAAACCCTAATGCTGACTGAAGGGAAAAGTTCAGTTTAGGGTTTAAAACCCTAATGCTGACTGAATGGAAAAGTTCAGTTTAGGTTTTAAAACCCTAATGCTGACTGACTGAAAAAGTTCAGTTTAGGGTTTAAAACCCTAATGCTGACTGACTGGAAAAAGTTCAGTTTAGGGTTTAAAACCCTAATGCTGACTGAATGGAAAAGTTCAATTTAGGGTTTAAAATCCTAATGCTGACTGACTGGAAAAAGTTCAGTTTATGGGTTTAAAACCCTAATGCTGACTGAAAGGAAAAGTTCAATTTAGGGTTTAAAACCCTAATGCTGACTAAAGGAAAAGTTCAGTTTAGGGTTTAAAACCCTAATGCTGACTAAAGGAAAGAGTTCAGTTTAGGGTTTAAAACCCTAATGCTGACTAAAGGAAAAAGTTCAGTTCAGGGTTTAAAACCCTAATGCTGACTAAAGGAAAAAGTTCAGTTCAGGGTATAAAACCCTAATGCTGACTAAAGGAAAAGTTCAGTTTAGGGTTTAAAACGCTAATGCTGACCGAAATGAAAATTTCAGTTTAGGGTTTAAAACCCTAATGCTGACTGAATGGAAAAAGTTCAGTTTAGGGTTTAAAACCCTAATGCTGACTGAAAGGAAAAGTTCAGTTTAGGGTTTAAAACCCTAATGCTGACTAAAGGGAAAAGTTCAGTTTAGGGTTTAAAACCCTAACGCTGACCGAAAGGAAAAGTTCAGTTTAGGATTTAAAACCCTAATCCTGACTGAATGGAAAAGTTCAGTTTAGGGTTTAAAACCCTAATGCTGACTGACTGGAAAAAGTTCAGTTTAGGGTTTAAAACCCTAATGCTGACTGAAAGGAAAAGTTCAGTTTAGGGTTAAAAACCCTAATGCTGACTAAAGGGAAAAGTTCAGTTTAGGGTTTAAAACCCTAATGCTGACTAAAGGGAAAAGTTCAGTTTAGGGTTTAAAACCCTAATGCTGACTGAATGGAAAAGTTCAATTAGGGTTTAAAACCCTAATGCTGACTGACTGGAAAAAGTTCAGTTTAGGGTTTAAAACCCTAATGCTGACTGAAAGGAAAAGTTCAGTTTAGGGTTTAAAACCCCAATGCTGACTAAAGGGAAAAGTTCAGTTTAGGGTTTAAAACCCTAATGCAGACTAAAGGAAAAGTTCAGTTTAGGGTTTAAAACCCTAATGCTGACTGAAAGGAAAAGTTCAGTTTAGGGTTTAAAACCCTAATGCTGACTGAATGGAAAAGTTCAGTTTAGGGTTTAAAACCCTAATGCTGACTAACTGGAAAAAGTTCAGTTTAGGGTTTAAAACCCTAATGCTGACTGAAAGGAAAAGTTCAGTTTAGGGTTTAAAACCCTAATGCTGACTAAAGGGAAAAGTTCAGTTTAGGGTTTAAAACCCTAATGCTGACTAAAGGGAAAAGTTCAGTTTAGGGTTTAAAACCCTAATGCTGACTGAAAGGAAAAGTTCAGTTTAGGGTTTAAAACCCTAATGCTGACTAAAGGAAAAGTTCAGTTTAGGGTTTAAAACCCTAATGCTGACCGAAAGGAAAAGTTCAGTTTAGGGTTTAAAACACTAATGCTGACTGAATGGAAAAAGTTCAGTTTAGGGTTTAAAACCCTAATGCTGACTGAAAGGAAAAGTTCAGTTTAGGGTTTAAAACCCCAATGCTGACTAAAGGGAAAAGTTCAGTTTAGGGTTTAAAACCCTAATGCTGACTAAAGGGAAAAGTTCAGTTTAGGGTTTAAAACCCTAATGCTGACTAATGGATAGAGTGCAGTTTAGGGTTTAAAACCCTAATGCTGACTAAAGGAAAAAGTTCAGTTCAATGTTTAAAACCCTAATGCTGACTAAAGGAAAAAGTTCAGTTCGGGGTTTAAAACCCTAATGCTGACTAAAGGAAAAGTTCAGTTTAGGGTTTAAAACCCTAATGCTGACCGAAAGGAAAATTTCAGTTTAGGGTTTAAAACCCTAATGCTGACTGAATGGAAAAAGTTCAGTTTAGGGTTTAAAACCCTAATGCTGAGTGAAAGGAAAAGTTCAGTTTAGGGTTTAAAACCCAAATGCTGACTAAAGGGAAAAGTTCAGTTTAGGGTTTAAAACCCTAATGTTCACCGAAAGGAAAAGTTCAGTTTAGGGTTTAAAACCCTAATGCTGACTGAATGGAAAAGTTCAGTTTAGGGTTTAAAACCCTAATGCTGACTGACTGGAAAAAGTTCAGTTTAGGGTTTAAAACCCTAATGCTGACTGAAAGGAAAAGTTCAGTTTAGGGTTAAAAACCCTAACGCTGACTAAAGGGAAAAGTTCAGTTTAGGGTTTAAAACCCTAATGCTGACTAAAGGGAAAAATTCAGTTTAGGGTTTAAAACCCGAATGCTGACTGAATGGAAAAGTTCAGTTTAGGGCTTAAAACCCTAATGCTGACTGACTGGAAAAAGTTTAGTTTAGGGTTTAAAACCCTAATGCTGACTGAAAGGAAAAGTTCAGTTTAGGGTTTAAAACCCCAATGCTGACTAAAGGGAAAAGTTCAGTTTAGGGTTTAAAACCCTAATGCTGACTAAAGGGAAAAGTTCAGTTTAGGGTTTAAAACCCTAATGCTGAATGAATGGAAAAGTTCAGTTTAGGGTTTAAAACTTTAATGCTGACTGACTGGAAAAAGTTCAGTTTAGGGTTTAAAACCCTAATGCTGACTGAAAGGAAAAGTTCAGTTTAGGGTTTAAAACCCCAATGCTGACTAAAGGGAAAAGTTCAGTTTAGGGTTTAAAACCCTAATGCTGACTGAAAGGAAAAGTTCAGTTTAGGGTTTAAAACCCTAATGCTGACTGAATGGAAAAGTTCAATTTAGGGTATAAAACCCTAATGCTGACTGACTGGAAAAAGTTTAGTTTAGGGTTTAAAACCCTAATGCTGACTGAAAGGAAAAGTTCAGTTTAGGGTTTAAAACCCCAATGCTGTCTAAAGGGAAAAGTTCAGTTTAGAGTTTAAAACCCTAATGCTGACTAAAGGGAAAAGTTCAGTTTAGGGTTTAAAACCCTAATGCTGACTGAATGGAAAAGTTCAGTTTAGGTTTTAAAACCCTAATGCTGACTGACTGGAAAAGTTCAGTTTAGGGTTTAAAACCTTAATGCTGACTGACTGGAAAAAGTTTAGTTTAGGGTTTAAAACCCTAATGCTGACAGAATGGAAAAGTTCAATTTACGGTTTAAACCCCTAATGCTGACTGACTTGAAAAAGTTCAGTTTAGGGTTTAAAACCCTAATGCTGACTGAAAGGAAAAGTTCAGTTTAGGGTTTAAAACCCCAATGCTGACTAAAGGGAAAAGTTCTGTTTAGGGTTTAAAACCCTAATGCTGACTAAAGGGAAAAGTTCAGTTTAGGGTTTAAAACCCTAATGCTGACTGAATGGAGAAGTTCAGTTTAGGGTTTAAAACCCTAATGCTGACTAACTGGAAAAAGTTCAGTTTAGGGTTTAAAACCCTAATGTTGACTGAAAGGAAAAGTTCAGTTTAGGGTTTAAAACCCTAATGCTGACTAAAGGGAAAAGTTCAGTTTAGGGTTTAAAACCCTAATGCTGACTAAAGGGAAAAGTTCAGTTTAGGGTTTAAAACCCTAATGCTGACTGAAAGGAAAAGTTCAGTTTAGGGTTTAAAACCCTAATGCTGACTAAAGGAAAAGTTCAGTTTAGGGTTTAAAACCCTAATGCTGACCGAAAGGAAAAGTTCAGTTTAGGGTTTAAAACACTAATGCTGACTGAATGGAAAAAGTTCAGTTTAGGGTTTAAAACCCTAATGTTGACTGAAAGGAAAAGTTCAGTTTAGGGTTTAAAACCCTAATGCTGAATGAATGGAAAAGTTCAGTTTAGGGTTTAAAACTTTAATGCTGACTGACTGGAAAAAGTTCAGTTTAGGGTTTAAAACCCTAATGCTGACTGAAAGGAAAAGTTCAGTTTAGGGTTTAAAACCCCAATGCTGACTAAAGGGAAAAGTTCAGTTTAGGGTTTAAAACCCTAATGCTGACTGAAAGGAAAAGTTCAGTTTAGGGTTTAAAACCCTAATGCTGACTGAATGGAAAAGTTCAATTTAGGGTATAAAACCCTAATGCTGACTGACTGGAAAAAGTTTAGTTTAGGGTTTAAAACCCTAATGCTGACTGAAAGGAAAAGTTCAGTTTAGGGTTTAAAACCCCAATGCTGTCTAAAGGGAAAAGTTCAGTTTAGAGTTTAAAACCCTAATGCTGACTAAAGGGAAAAGTTCAGTTTAGGGTTTAAAACCCTAATGCTGACTGAATGGAAAAGTTCAGTTTAGGTTTTAAAACCCTAATGCTGACTGACTGGAAAAGTTCAGTTTAGGGTTTAAAACCTTAATGCTGACTGACTGGAAAAAGTTTAGTTTAGGGTTTAAAACCCTAATGCTGACAGAATGGAAAAGTTCAATTTACGGTTTAAACCCCTAATGCTGACTGACTTGAAAAAGTTCAGTTTAGGGTTTAAAACCCTAATGCTGACTGAAAGGAAAAGTTCAGTTTAGGGTTTAAAACCCCAATGCTGACTAAAGGGAAAAGTTCTGTTTAGGGTTTAAAACCCTAATGCTGACTAAAGGGAAAAGTTCAGTTTAGGGTTTAAAACCCTAATGCTGACTGAATGGAGAAGTTCAGTTTAGGGTTTAAAACCCTAATGCTGACTAACTGGAAAAAGTTCAGTTTAGGGTTTAAAACCCTAATGTTGACTGAAAGGAAAAGTTCAGTTTAGGGTTTAAAACCCTAATGCTGACTAAAGGGAAAAGTTCAGTTTAGGGTTTAAAACCCTAATGCTGACTAAAGGGAAAAGTTCAGTTTAGGGTTTAAAACCCTAATGCTGACTGAAAGGAAAAGTTCAGTTTAGGGTTTAAAACCCTAATGCTGACTAAAGGAAAGGTTCAGTTTAGGGTTTAAAACCCTAATGCTGACCGAAAGGAAAAGTTCAGTTTAGGGTTTAAAACACTAATGCTGACTGAATGGAAAAAGTTCAGTTTAGGGTTTAAAACCCTAATGTTGACTGAAAGGAAAAGTTCAGTTTAGGGTTTAAAACCCCAATGCTGACTAAAGGGAAAAGTTCAATTTAGGGTTTAAAACCCTAATGCTGACAAAAGGGAAAAGTTCAGTTTAGGGTTTAAAACCCTAATGCTGATTAATGGAAAGAGTGCAGTTTAGGGTTTAAAACCCTAATGCTGACTAAAGGAAAAAGTTCAGTTCAGGGTTTAAAACTCTAATGCTGACTAAAGGAAAAAGTTCAGTTCGGGGTTTAAAACCCTAATGCTGACTAAAGGAAAAGTTCAGTTTAGGGTTTAAAACCCTAATGCTGACCGAAAGGAAAATTTCAGTTTAGGGTTTAAAACCCTAATGCTGACTGAATGGAAAAAGTTCAGTTTAGGGTTTAAAACCCTAATGCTGACTGAAAGGAAAAGTTCAGTTTAGAGTTTAAAACCCAAATGCTGACTAAAGGGAAAAGTTCAGTTTAGGGTTTAAAACCCTAATGCTGACCGAAAGGAAAAGTTCAGTTTAGATTTTAAAACCCTAATGCTGACTGAATGGAAAAGTTCAGTTTAGGGTTTAAAACCCTAATGCTGACTGAATGGAAAAGTTCAATTTAGGGTTTAAAACCCTAATGCTGACTGACTGGAAAAAGTTTAGTTTAGGGTTTAAAACCCTAATGCTGATTGAAAGGAAAAGTTCAGTTTAGGGTTTAAAACCCCAATGCTGACTAAAGGGAAAAGTTCAGTTTAGGGTTTAAAACCCTTATGCTGACTGAAGGGAAAAGTTCAGTTTAGGGTTTAAAACCCTAATGCTGACTGAAGGGAAAAGTTCAGTTTAGGGTTTAAAACCCTAATGCTGACTGAATGGAAAAGTTCAGTTTAGGTTTTAAAACCCTAATGCTGACTGACTGAAAAAGTTCAGTTTAGGGTTTAAAACCCTAATGCTGACTGACTGGAAAAAGTTCAGTTTAGGGTTTAAAACCCTAATGCTGACTGAATGGAAAAGTTCAATTTAGGGTTTAAAATCCTAATGCTGACTGACTGGAAAAAGTTCAGTTTATGGGTTTAAAACCCTAATGCTGACTGAAAGGAAAAGTTCAATTTAGGGTTTAAAACCCTAATGCTGACTAAAGGAAAAGTTCAGTTTAGGGTTTAAAACCCTAATGCTGACTAAAGGGAAAAGTTCAGTTTAGGGTTTAAAACCCTAATGCTGACTGAATGGAGAAGTTCAGTTTAGGGTTTAAAACCCTAATGCTGACTAACTGGAAAAAGTTCAGTTTAGGGTTTAAAACCCTAATGTTGACTAAAGGGAAAAGTTCAGTTTAGGGTTTAAAACCCTAATGCTGACTGAAAGGAAAAGTTCAGTTTAGGGTTTAAAACCCTAATGCTGACTGAATGGAAAAGTTCAATTTAGGGTATAAAACCCTAATGCTGACTGACTGGAAAAAGTTTAGTTTAGGGTTTAAAACCCTAATGCTGACTGAAAGGAAAAGTTCAGTTTAGGGTTTAAAACCCCAATGCTGACTAAAGGGAAAAGTTCAGTTTAGAGTTTAAAACCCTAATGCTGACTAAAGGGAAAAGTTCAGTTTAGGGTTTAAAACCCTAATGCTGACTGAATGGAAAAGTTCAGTTTAGGTTTTAAAACCCTAATGCTGACTGACTGGAAAAGTTCAGTTTAGGGTTTAAAACCTTAATGCTGACTGACTGGAAAAAGTTTAGTTTAGGGTTTAAAACCCTAATGCTGACAGAATGGAAAAGTTCAATTTACGGTTTAAACCCCTAATGCTGACTGACGGAAAAAGTTCAGTTTAGGGTTTAAAACCCTAATGCTGACTGAAAGGAAAAGTTCAGTTTAGGGTTTAAAACCCTAATGCTGACTAAAGGGAAAAGTTCAGTTTAGGGTTTAAAACCCTAACGCTGACCGAAAGGAAAAGTTCAGTTTAGGATTTAAAACCCTAATGCTGACTGAATGGAAAAGTTCAGTTTAGGGTTTAAAACCCTAATGCTGACTGACTGGAAAAAGTTCAGTTTAGGGTTTAAAACCCCAATGCTGACTAAAGGGAAAAGTTCAATTTAGGGTTTAAAACCCTAATGCTGACAAAAGGGAAAAGTTCAGTTTAGGGTTTAAAACCCTAATGCTGATTAATGGAAAGAGTGCAGTTTAGGGTTTAAAACCCTAATGCTGACTAAAGGAAAAAGTTCAGTTCAGGGTTTAAAACTCTAATGCTGACTAAAGGAAAAAGTTCAGTTCGGGGTTTAAAACCCTAATGCTGACTAAAGGAAAAGTTCAGTTTAGGGTTTAAAACCCTAATGCTGACCGAAAGGAAAATTTCAGTTTAGGGTTTAAAACCCTAATGCTGACTGAATGGAAAAAGTTCAGTTTAGGGTTTAAAACCCTAATGCTGACTGAAAGGAAAAGTTCAGTTTAGAGTTTAAAACCCAAATGCTGACTAAAGGGAAAAGTTCAGTTTAGGGTTTAAAACCCTAATGCTGACCGAAAGGAAAAGTTCAGTTTAGATTTTAAAACCCTAATGCTGACTGAATGGAAAAGTTCAGTTTAGGGTTTAAAACCCTAATGCTGACTGAATGGAAAAGTTCAATTTAGGGTTTAAAACCCTAATGCTGACTGACTGGAAAAAGTTTAGTTTAGGGTTAAAAACCCTAATGCTGATTGAAAGGAAAAGTTCAGTTTAGGGTTTAAAACCCCAATGCTGACTAAAGGGAAAAGTTCAGTTTAGGGTTTAAAACCCTTATGCTGACTGAAGGGAAAAGTTCAGTTTAGGGTTTAAAACCCTAATGCTGACTGAAGGGAAAAGTTCAGTTTAGGGTTTAAAACCCTAATGCTGAATGAATGGAAAAGTTCAGTTTAGGTTTTAAAACCCTAATGCTGACTGACTGAAAAAGTTCAGTTTAGGGTTTAAAACCCTAATGCTGACTGACTGGAAAAAGTTCAGTTTAGGGTTTAAAACCCTAATGCTGACTGAATGGAAAAGTTCAATTTAGGGTTTAAAATCCTAATGCTGACTGACTGGAAAAAGTTCAGTTTATGGGTTTAAAACCCTAATGCTGACTGAAAGGAAAAGTTCAATTTAGGGTTTAAAACCCTAATGCTGACTAAAGGAAAAGTTCAGTTTAGGGTTTAAAACCCTAATGCTGACTAAAGGGAAAAGTTCAGTTTAGGGTTTAAAACCCTAATGCTGACTGAATGGAGAAGTTCAGTTTAGGGTTTAAAACCCTAATGCTGACTAACTGGAAAAAGTTCAGTTTAGGGTTTAAAACCCTAATGTTGACTAAAGGGAAAAGTTCAGTTTAGGGTTTAAAACCCTAATGCTGACTGAAAGGAAAAGTTCAGTTTAGGGTTTAAAACCCTAATGCTGACTGAATGGAAAAGTTCAATTTAGGGTATAAAACCCTAATGCTGACTGACTGGAAAAAGTTTAGTTTAGGGTTTAAAACCCTAATGCTGACTGAAAGGAAAAGTTCAGTTTAGGGTTTAAAACCCCAATGCTGACTAAAGGGAAAAGTTCAGTTTAGAGTTTAAAACCCTAATGCTGACTAAAGGGAAAAGTTCAGTTTAGGGTTTAAAACCCTAATGCTGACTGAATGGAAAAGTTCAGTTTAGGTTTTAAAACCCTAATGCTGACTGACTGGAAAAGTTCAGTTTAGGGTTTAAAACCTTAATGCTGACTGACTGGAAAAAGTTTAGTTTAGGGTTTAAAACCCTAATGCTGACAGAATGGAAAAGTTCAATTTACGGTTTAAACCCCTAATGCTGACTGACTTGAAAAAGTTCAGTTTAGGGTTTAAAACCCTAATGCTGACTGAAAGGAAAAGTTCAGTTTAGGGTTTAAAACCCTAATGCTGACTAAAGGGAAAAGTTCAGTTTAGGGTTTAAAACCCTAACGCTGACCGAAAGGAAAAGTTCAGTTTAGGATTTAAAACCCTAATGCTGACTGAATGGAAAAGTTCAGTTTAGGGTTTAAAACCCTAATGCTGACTGACTGGAAAAAGTTCAGTTTAGGGTTTAAAACCCTAATGCTGACTGAAAGGAAAAGTTCAGTTTAGGGTTAAAAACCCTAATGCTGACTAAAGGGAAAAGTTTAGTTTAGGGTTTAAAACCCTAATGCTGACTAAAGGGAAAAGTTCAGTTTAGGGTTTAAAACCCTAATGCTGACTGAATGGAAAAGTTCAATTTAGGGTTTAAAACCCTAATGCTGACTGACTGGAAAAAGTTCAGTTTAGGGTTTAAAACCCTAATGCTGACTAAAAGGAAAAGTTCAGTTTAGGGTTTAAAACCCCAATGCTGACTAAAGGGAAAAGTTCAGTTTAGGGTTTAAAACACTAATGCAGACTAAAGGAAAAGTTCAGTTTAGGGTTTAAAACCCTAATGCTGACTGAAAGGAAAAGTTCAGTTTAGGGTTTAAAACCCTAATGCTGACTGAATGGAAAAGTTCAATTTAGGGTTTAAAACCCTAATGCTGACTGACTGGAAAACGTTTAGTTTAGGGTTTAAAACCCTAATGCTGACTGAAAGGAAAAGTTCAGTTTAGGGTTTAAAACCCCAATGCTGACTAAAGGGAAAAGTTCAGTTTAGAGTTTAAAACCCTAATGCTGACTAAAGGGAAAAGTTCAGTTTAGGGTTTAAAATCCTAATGCTGACTGAATGGAAAAGTTCAGTTTAGGTTTTAAAACCCTAATGCTGACTGACTGGAAAAGTTCAGTTTAGGTTTTAAAACCCTAATGCTGACTGACTGAAAAAGTTCAGTTTAGGGTTTAAAACCCTAATGCTGACTGACTGGAAAAAGTTCAGTTTAGGGTTTAAAACCCTAATGCTGACTGAATGGAAAAGTTCAATTTAGGGTTTAAAATCCTAATGCTGACTGACAGGAAAAAGTTCAGTTTATGGGTTTAAAACCCTAATGCTGACTGAAAGGAAAAGTTCAATTTAGGGTTTAAAACCCTAATGCTGACTAAAGGAAAAGTTCAGTTTAGGGTTTAAAACCCTAATGCTGACTAAAGGAAAGAGTTCAGTTTATGGTTTAAAACCCTAATGCTGACTAAAGGAAAAAGTTCAGTTCAGGGTTTAAAACCCTAATGCTGACTAAAGGAAAAAGTTCAGTTCAGGGTATAAAACCCTAATGCTGACTAAAGGAAAAGTTCAGTTTAGGGTTTAAAACGCTAATGCTGACCGAAATGAAAATTTCAGTTTAGGGTTTAAAACCCTAATGCTGACTGAATGGAAAAAGTTCAGTTTAGGGTTTAAAACCCTAATGCTGACTGAAAGGAAAAGTTCAGTTTAGGGTTTAAAACCCTAATGCTGACTAAAGGGAAAAGTTCAGTTTAGGGTTTAAAACCCTAACGCTGACCGAAAGGAAAAGTTCAGTTTAGGATTTAAAACCCTAATGCTGACTGAATGGAAAAGTTCAGTTTAGGGTTTAAAACCCTAATGCTGACTGACTGGAAAAAGTTCAGTTTAGGGTTTAAAACCCTAATGCTGACTGAAAGGAAAAGTTCAGTTTAGGGTTAAAAACCCTAATGCTGACTAAAGGGAAAAGTTCAGTTTAGGGTTTAAAACCCTAATGCTGACTAAAGGGAAAAGTTCAGTTTAGGGTTTAAAACCCTAATGCTGACTGAATGGAAAAGTTCAATTTAGGGTTTAAAACCCTAATGCTGACTGACTGGAAAAAGTTCAGTTTAGGGTTTAAAACCCTAATGCTGACTGAAAGGAAAAGTTCAGTTTAGGGTTTAAAACCCCAATGCTGACTAAAGGGAAAAGTTCAGTTTAGGGTTTAAAACCCTAATGCAGACTAAAGGAAAAGTTTAGTTTAGGGTTTAAAACCCTAATGCTGACTGAAAGGAAAAGTTCAGTTTAAGGTTTAAAACCCTAATGCTGACTGAATGGAAAAGTTCAATTTAGGGTTTAAAACCCTAATGCTGACTGACTGGAAAACGTTTAGTTTAGGGTTTAAAACCCTAATGCTGACTGAAAGGAAAAGTTCAGTTTAGGGTTTAAAACCCCAATGCTGACTAAAGGGAAAAGTTCAGTTTAGAGTTTAAAACCCTAATGCTGACTAAAGGGAAAAGTTCAGTTTAGGGTTTAAAACCCTAATGCTGACGAAATGGAAAAGTTCAATTTAGGTTTTAAAACCCTAATGCTGACTGACTGGAAAAGTTCAGTTTAGGGTTTAAAACCCTAATGCTGACTGACTGGAAAAAGTTCAGTTTAGGGTTTAAAACCCTAATGCTGACTGAATGGAAAAGTTCAATTTACGGTTTAAAACCCTAATGCTGACTGACTGGAAAAAGTTCAGTTTAGGGTTTAAAACCCTAATGCTGACTGAAAGGAAAAGTTCAGTTTAGGGTTTAAAACCCCAATGCTGACTAAAGGGAAAAGTTCAGTTTAGGGTTTAAAACCCTAATGCTGACTAAAGGGAAAAGTTCAGTTTAGGGTTTAAAACCCTAATGCTGACTGAATGGAAAAGTTCAGTTTAGGGTTTAAAACCCTAATGCTGACTAAAGGAAAAAGTTCAGTTCAGGGTTTAAAACCCTAATGCTGACTAAAGGAAAAAGTTCAGTTCAGGGTATAAAACCCTAATGCTGACTAAAGGAAAAGTTCAGTTTAGGGTTTAAAACGCTAATGCTGACCGAAATGAAAATTTCAGTTTAGGGTTTAAAACCCTAATGCTGACTGAATGGAAAAAGTTCAGTTTAGGGTTTAAAACCCTAATGCTGACTGAAAGGAAAAGTTCAGTTTAGGGTTTAAAACCCTAATGCTGACTAAAGGGAAAAGTTCAGTTTAGGGTTTAAAACCCTAACGCTGACCGAAAGGAAAAGTTCAGTTTAGGATTTAAAACCCTAATGCTGACTGAATGGAAAAGTTCAGTTTAGGGTTTAAAACCCTAATGCTGACTGACTGGAAAAAGTTCAGTTTAGGGTTTAAAACCCTAATGCTGACTGAAAGGAAAAGTTCAGTTTAGGGTTAAAAACCCTAATGCTGACTAAAGGGAAAAGTTCAGTTTAGGGTTTAAAACCCTAATGCTGACTAAAGGGAAAAGTTCAGTTTAGGGTTTAAAACCCTAATGCTGACTGAATGGAAAAGTTCAATTAGGGTTTAAAACCCTAATGCTGACTGACTGGAAAAAGTTCAGTTTAGGGTTTAAAACCCTAATGCTGACTGAAAGGAAAAGTTCAGTTTAGGGTTTAAAACCCCAATGCTGACTAAAGGGAAAAGTTCAGTTTAGGGTTTAAAACCCTAATGCAGACTAAAGGAAAAGTTCAGTTTAGGGTTTAAAACCCTAATGCTGACTGAAAGGAAAAGTTCAGTTTAGGGTTTAAAACCCTAATGCTGACTGAATGGAAAAGTTCAGTTTAGGGTTTAAAACCCTAATGCTGACTAACTGGAAAAAGTTCAGTTTAGGGTTTAAAACCCTAATGCTGACTGAAAGGAAAAGTTCAGTTTAGGGTTTAAAACCCTAATGCTGACTAAAGGGAAAAGTTCAGTTTAGGGTTTAAAACCCTAATGCTGACCAAAAGGAAAAGTTCAGTTTAGGGTTTAAAACCCTAATGCTGACTGAATGGAAAAAGTTCAGTTTAGGGTTTAAAACCCTAATGCTGACTGAAAGGAAAAGTTCAGTTTAGGGTTTAAAACCCAAATGCTGACTAAAGGGAAAAGTTCAGTTTAGGGTTTAAAACCCTAATGTTCACCGAAAGGAAAAGTTCAGTTTAGGGTTTAAAACCCTAATGCTGACTGAATGGAAAAGTTCAGTTTAGGGTTTAAAACCCTAATGCTGACTGAATGGAAAAAGTTCAGTTTAGGGTTTAAAACCCTAATGCTGACTGAAAGGAAAAGTTCAGTTTAGGGTTTAAAACCCTAATGCTGACTAAAGGGAAAAGTTCAGTTTAGGGTTTAAAACCCTAACGCTGACCGAAAGGAAAAGTTCAGTTTAGGATTTAAAACCCTAATGCTGACTGAATGGAAAAGTTCAGTTTAGGGTTTAAAACCCTAATGCTGACTGACTGGAAAAAGTTCAGTTTAGGGTTTAAAACCCTAATGCTGACTGAAAGGAAAAGTTCAGTTTAGGGTTAAAAACCCTAATGCTGACTAAAGGGAAAAGTTCAGTTTAGGGTTTAAAACCCTAATGCTGACTAAAGGGAAAAGTTCAGTTTAGGGTTTAAAACCCTAATGCTGACTGAATGGAAAAGTTCAATTAGGGTTTAAAACCCTAATGCTGACTGACTGGAAAAAGTTCAGTTTAGGGTTTAAAACCCTAATGCTGACTGAAAGGAAAAGTTCAGTTTAGGGTTTAAAACCCCAATGCTGACTAAAGGGAAAAGTTCAGTTTAGGGTTTAAAACCCTAATGCAGACTAAAGGAAAAGTTCAGTTTAGGGTTTAAAACCCTAATGCTGACTGAAAGGAAAAGTTCAGTTTAGGGTTTAAAACCCTAATGCTGACTGAATGGAAAAGTTCAGTTTAGGGTTTAAAACCCTAATGCTGACTAACTGGAAAAAGTTCAGTTTAGGGTTTAAAACCCTAATGCTGACTGAAAGGAAAAGTTCAGTTTAGGGTTTAAAACCCTAATGCTGACTAAAGGGAAAAGTTCAGTTTAGGGTTTAAAACCCTAATGCTGACTAAAGGGAAAAGTTCAGTTTAGGGTTTAAAACCCTAATGCTGACTGAAAGGAAAAGTTCAGTTTAGGGTTTAAAACCCTAATGCTGACTAAAGGAAAAGTTCAGTTTAGGGTTTAAAACCCTAATGCTGACCGAAAGGAAAAGTTCAGTTTAGGGTTTAAAACACTAATGCTGACTGAATGGAAAAAGTTCAGTTTAGGGTTTAAAACCCTAATGCTGACTGAAAGGAAAAGTTCAGTTTAGGGTTTAAAACCCCAATGCTGACTAAAGGGAAAAGTTCAGTTTAGGGTTTAAAACCCTAATGCTGACTAAAGGGAAAAGTTCAGTTTAGGGTTTAAAACCCTAATGCTGACTAATGGATAGAGTGCAGTTTAGGGTTTAAAACCCTAATGCTGACTAAAGGAAAAAGTTCAGTTCAAGGTTTAAAACCCTAATGCTGACTAAAGGAAAAAGTTCAGTTCGGGGTTTAAAACCCTAATGCTGACTAAAGGAAAAGTTCAGTTTAGGGTTTAAAACCCTAATGCTGACCGAAAGGAAAATTTCAGTTTAGGGTTTAAAACCCTAATGCTGACTGAATGGAAAAAGTTCAGTTTAGGGTTTAAAACCCTAATGCTGACTGAAAGGAAAAGTTCAGTTTAGGGTTTAAAACCCAAATGCTGACTAAAGGGAAAAGTTCAGTTTAGGGTTTAAAACCCTAATGTTCACCGAAAGGAAAAGTTCAGTTTAGGGTTTAAAACCCTAATGCTGACTGAATGGAAAAGTTCAGTTTAGGGTTTAAAATCCTAATGCTGACTGACTGGAAAAAGTTCAGTTTAGGGTTTAAAACCCTAATGCTGACTGAAAGGAAAAGTTCAGTTTAGGGTTAAAAACCCTAACGCTGACTAAAGGGAAAAGTTCAGTTTAGGGTTTAAAACCCTAATGCTGACTAAAGGGAAAAATTCAGTTTAGGGTTTAAAACCCGAATGCTGACTGAATGGAAAAGTTCAGTTTAGGGCTTAAAACCCTAATGCTGACTGACTGGAAAAAGTTCAGTTTAGGGTTTAAAACCCTAATGCTGACTGAAAGGAAAAGTTCAGTTTAGGGTTTAAAACCCCAATGCTGACTAAAGGGAAAAGTTCAGTTTAGGGTTTAAAACCCTAATGCTGACTAAAGGGAAAAGTTCAGTTTAGGGTTTAAAACCCTAATGCTGACTAATGGATAGAGTGCAGTTTAGGGTTTAAAACCCTAATGCTGACTAATGGATAGAGTGCAGTTTAGGGTTTAAAACCCTAATGCTGACTAAAGGAAAAAGTTCAGTTCAAGGTTTAAAACCCTAATGCTGACTAAAGGAAAAAGTTCAGTTCGGGGTTTAAAACCCTAATGCTGACTAAAGGAAAAGTTCAGTTTAGGGTTTAAAACCCTAATGCTGACCGAAAGGAAAATTTCAGTTTAGGGTTTAAAACCCTAATGCTGACTGAATGGAAAAAGTTCAGTTTAGGGTTTAAAACCCTAATGCTGACTGAAAGGAAAAGTTCAGTTTAGGGTTTAAAACCCAAATGCTGACTAAAGGGAAAAGTTCAGTTTAGGGTTTAAAACCCTAATGTTCACCGAAAGGAAAAGTTCAGTTTAGGGTTTAAAACCCTAATGCTGACTGAATGGAAAAGTTCAGTTTAGGGTTTAAAATCCTAATGCTGACTGACTGGAAAAAGTTCAGTTTAGGGTTTAAAACCCTAATGCTGACTGAAAGGAAAAGTTCAGTTTAGGGTTAAAAACCCTAACGCTGACTAAAGGGAAAAGTTCAGTTTAGGGTTTAAAACCCTAATGCTGACTAAAGGGAAAAATTCAGTTTAGGGTTTAAAACCCGAATGCTGACTGAATGGAAAAGTTCAGTTTAGGGCTTAAAACCCTAATGCTGACTGACTGGAAAAAGTTCAGTTTAGGGTTTAAAACCCTAATGCTGACTGAAAGGAAAAGTTCAGTTTAGGGTTTAAAACCCCAATGCTGACTAAAGGGAAAAGTTCAGTTTAGGGTTTAAAACCCTAATGCTGACTAAAGGGAAAAGTTCAGTTTAGGGTTTAAAACCCTAATGCTGAATGAATGGAAAAGTTCAGTTTAGGGTTTAAAACTTTAATGCTGACTGACTGGAAAAAGTTCAGTTTAGGGTTTAAAACCCTAATGCTGACTGAAAGGAAAAGTTCAGTTTAGGGTTTAAAACCCCAATGCTGACTAAAGGGAAAAGTTCAGTTTAGGGTTTAAAACCCTAATGCTGACTGAAAGGAAAAGTTCAGTTTAGGGTTTAAAACCCTAATGCTGACTGAATGGAAAAGTTCAATTTAGGGTATAAAACCCTAATGCTGACTGACTGGAAAAAGTTTAGTTTAGGGTTTAAAACCCTAATGCTGACTGAAAGGAAAAGTTCAGTTTAGGGTTTAAAACCCCAATGCTGACTAAAGGGAAAAGTTCAGTTTAGAGTTTAAAACCCTAATGCTGACTAAAGGGAAAAGTTCAGTTTAGGGTTTAAAACCCTAATGCTGACTGAATGGAAAAGTTCAGTTTAGGTTTTAAAACCCTAATGCTGACTGACTGGAAAAGTTCAGTTTAGGGTTTAAAACCTTAATGCTGACTGACTGGAAAAAGTTTAGTTTAGGGTTTAAAACCCTAATGCTGACAGAATGGAAAAGTTCAATTTACGGTTTAAACCCCTAATGCTGACTGACTTGAAAAAGTTCAGTTTAGGGTTTAAAACCCTAATGCTGACTGAAAGGAAAAGTTCAGTTTAGGGTTTAAAACCCCAATGCTGACTAAAGGGAAAAGTTCTGTTTAGGGTTTAAAACCCTAATGCTGACTAAAGGGAAAAGTTCAGTTTAGGGTTTAAAACCCTAATGCTGACTAAATGGAGAAGTTCAGTTTAGGGTTTAAAACCCTAATGCTGACTAACTGGAAAAAGTTCAGTTTAGGGTTTAAAACCCTAATGTTGACTGAAATGAAAAGTTCAGTTTAGGGTTTAAAACCCTAATGCTGACTAAAGGGAAAAGTTCAGTTTAGGGTTTAAAACCCTAATGCTGACTAAAGGGAAAAGTTCAGTTTAGGGTTTAAAACCCTAATGCTGACTGAAAGGAAAAGTTCAGTTTAGGGTTTAAAACCCTAATGCTGACTAAAGGAAAGGTTCAGTTTAGGGTTTAAAACCCTAATGCTGACCGAAAGGAAAAGTTCAGTTTAGGGTTTAAAACACTAATGCTGACTGAATGGAAAAAGTTCAGTTTAGGGTTTAAAACCCTAATGTTGACTGAAAGGAAAAGTTCAGTTTAGGGTTTAAAACCCCAATGCTGACTAAAGGGAAAAGTTCAATTTAGGGTTTAAAACCCTAATGCTGACAAAAGGGAAAAGTTCAGTTTAGGGTTTAAAACCCTAATGCTGATTAATGGAAAGAGTGCAGTTTAGGGTTTAAAACCCTAATGCTGACTAAAGGAAAAAGTTCAGTTCAGGGTTTAAAACTCTAATGCTGACTAAAGGAAAAAGTTCAGTTCGGGGTTTAAAACCCTAATGCTGACTAAAGGAAAAGTTCAGTTTAGGGTTTAAAACCCTAATGCTGACCGAAAGGAAAATTTCAGTTTAGGGTTTAAAACCCTAATGCTGACTGAATGGAAAAAGTTCAGTTTAGGGTTTAAAACCCTAATGCTGACTGAAAGGAAAAGTTCAGTTTAGAGTTTAAAACCCAAATGCTGACTAAAGGGAAAAGTTCAGTTTAGGGTTTAAAACCCTAATGCTGACCGAAAGGAAAAGTTCAGTTTAGATTTTAAAACCCTAATGCTGACTGAATGGAAAAGTTCAGTTTAGGGTTTAAAACCCTAATGCTGACTGAATGGAAAAGTTCAATTTAGGGTTTAAAACCCTAATGCTGACTGACTGGAAAAAGTTCAGTTTAGGGTTTAAAACCCTAATGCTGATTGAAAGGAAAAGTTCAGTTTAGGGTTTAAAACCCCAATGCTGACTAAAGGGAAAAGTTCAGTTTAGGGTTTAAAACCCTTATGCTGACTGAAGGGAAAAGTTCAGTTTAGGGTTTAAAACCCTAATGCTGACTGAAGGGAAAAGTTCAGTTTAGGGTTTAAAACCCTAATGCTGACTGAATGGAAAAGTTCAGTTTAGGTTTTAAAACCCTAATGCTGACTGACTGAAAAAGTTCAGTTTAGGGTTTAAAACCCTAATGCTGACTGACTGGAAAAAGTTCAGTTTAGGGTTTAAAACCCTAATGCTGACTGAATGGAAAAGTTCAATTTAGGGTTTAAAATCCTAATGCTGACTGACTGGAAAAAGTTCAGTTTATGGGTTTAAAACCCTAATGCTGATTGAAAGGAAAAGTTCAATTTAGGGTTTAAAACCCTAATGCTGACTAAAGGAAAAGTTCAGTTTAGGGTTTAAAACCCTAATGCTGACTAAAGGGAAAAGTTCAGTTTAGGGTTTAAAACCCTAATGCTGACTGAATGGAGAAGTTCAGTTTAGGGTTTAAAACCCTAATGCTGACTAACTGGAAAAAGTTCAGTTTAGGGTTTAAAACCCTAATGTTGACTAAAGGGAAAAGTTCAGTTTAGGGTTTAAAACCCTAATGCTGACTGAAAGGAAAAGTTCAGTTTAGGGTTTAAAACCCTAATGCTGACTGAATGGAAAAGTTCAATTTAGGGTATAAAACCCTAATGCTGACTGACTGGAAAAAGTTTAGTTTAGGGTTTAAAACCCTAATGCTGACTGAAAGGAAAAGTTCAGTTTAGGGTTTAAAACCCCAATGCTGACTAAAGGGAAAAGTTCAGTTTAGAGTTTAAAACCCTAATGCTGACTAAAGGGAAAAGTTCAGTTTAGGGTTTAAAACCCTAATGCTGACTGAATGGAAAAGTTCAGTTTAGGTTTTAAAACCCTAATGCTGACTGACTGGAAAAGTTCAGTTTAGGGTTTAAAACCTTAATGCTGACTGACTGGAAAAAGTTTAGTTTAGGGTTTAAAACCCTAATGCTGACAGAATGGAAAAGTTCAATTTACGGTTTAAAACCCTAATGCTGACTGAATGGAAAAAGTTCAGTTTAGGGTTTAAAACCCTAATGCTGACTGAAAGGAAAAGTTTAGTTTAGGGTTTAAAACCCTAATGCTGACTAAAGGGAAAAGTTCAGTTTAGGGTTTAAAACCCTAACGCTGACCGAAAGGAAAAGTTCAGTTTAGGATTTAAAACCCTAATGCTGACTGAATGGAAAAGTTCAGTTTAGGGTTTAAAACCCTAATGCTGACTGACTGGAAAAAGTTCAGTTTAGGGTTTAAAACCCTAATGCTGACTGAAAGGAAAAGTTCAGTTTAGGGTTTAAAACCCTAATGCTGACTGAATGGAAAAGTTCAATTTAGGGTATAAAACCCTAATGCTGACTGACTGGAAAAAGTTTAGTTTAGGGTTTAAAACCCTAATGCTGACTGAAAGGAAAAGTTCAGTTTAGGGTTTAAAACCCCAATGCTGACTAAAGGGAAAAGTTCAGTTTAGAGTTTAAAACCCTAATGCTGACTAAAGGGAAAAGTTCAGTTTAGGGTTTAAAACCCTAATGCTGACTGAATGGAAAAGTTCAGTTTAGGTTTTAAAACCCTAATGCTGACTGACTGGAAAAGTTCAGTTTAGGGTTTAAAACCTTAATGCTGACTGACTGGAAAAAGTTTAGTTTAGGGTTTAAAACCCTAATGCTGACAGAATGGAAAAGTTCAATTTACGGTTTAAACCCCTAATGCTGACTGACTTGAAAAAGTTCAGTTTAGGGTTTAAAACCCTAATGCTGACTGAAAGGAAAAGTTCAGTTTAGGGTTTAAAACCCCAATGCTGACTAAAGGGAAAAGTTCTGTTTAGGGTTTAAAACCCTAATGCTGACTAAAGGGAAAAGTTCAGTTTAGGGTTTAAAACCCTAATGCTGACTGAATGGAGAAGTTCAGTTTAGGGTTTAAAACCCTAATGCTGACTAACTGGAAAAAGTTCAGTTTAGGGTTTAAAACCCTAATGTTGACTGAAATGAAAAGTTCAGTTTAGGGTTTAAAACCCTAATGCTGACTAAAGGGAAAAGTTCAGTTTAGGGTTTAAAACCCTAATGCTGACTAAAGGGAAAAGTTCAGTTTAGGGTTTAAAACCCTAATGCTGACTGAAAGGAAAAGTTCAGTTTAGGGTTTAAAACCCTAATGCTGACTAAAGGAAAGGTTCAGTTTAGGGTTTAAAACCCTAATGCTGACCGAAAGGAAAAGTTCAGTTTAGGGTTTAAAACACTAATGCTGACTGAATGGAAAAAGTTCAGTTTAGGGTTTAAAACCCTAATGTTGACTGAAAGGAAAAGTTCAGTTTAGGGTTTAAAACCCCAATGCTGACTAAAGGGAAAAGTTCAATTTAGGGTTTAAAACCCTAATGCTGACAAAAGGGAAAAGTTCAGTTTAGGGTTTAAAACCCTAATGCTGATTAATGGAAAGAGTGCAGTTTAGGGTTTAAAACCCTAATGCTGACTAAAGGAAAAAGTTCAGTTCAGGGTTTAAAACTCTAATGCTGACTAAAGGAAAAAGTTCAGTTCGGGGTTTAAAACCCTAATGCTGACTAAAGGAAAAGTTCAGTTTAGGGTTTAAAACCCTAATGCTGACCGAAAGGAAAATTTCAGTTTAGGGTTTAAAACCCTAATGCTGACTGAATGGAAAAAGTTCAGTTTAGGGTTTAAAACCCTAATGCTGACTGAAAGGAAAAGTTCAGTTTAGAGTTTAAAACCCAAATGCTGACTAAAGGGAAAAGTTCAGTTTAGGGTTTAAAACCCTAATGCTGACCGAAAGGAAAAGTTCAGTTTAGATTTTAAAACCCTAATGCTGACTGAATGGAAAAGTTCAGTTTAGGGTTTAAAACCCTAATGCTGACTGAATGGAAAAGTTCAATTTAGGGTTTAAAACCCTAATGCTGACTGACTGGAAAAAGTTCAGTTTAGGGTTTAAAACCCTAATGCTGATTGAAAGGAAAAGTTCAGTTTAGGGTTTAAAACCCCAATGCTGACTAAAGGGAAAAGTTCAGTTTAGGGTTTAAAACCCTTATGCTGACTGAAGGGAAAAGTTCAGTTTAGGGTTTAAAACCCTAATGCTGACTGAAGGGAAAAGTTCAGTTTAGGGTTTAAAACCCTAATGCTGACTGAATGGAAAAGTTCAGTTTAGGTTTTAAAACCCTAATGCTGACTGACTGAAAAAGTTCAGTTTAGGGTTTAAAACCCTAATGCTGACTGACTGGAAAAAGTTCAGTTTAGGGTTTAAAACCCTAATGCTGACTGAATGGAAAAGTTCAATTTAGGGTTTAAAATCCTAATGCTGACTGACTGGAAAAAGTTCAGTTTATGGGTTTAAAACCCTAATGCTGATTGAAAGGAAAAGTTCAATTTAGGGTTTAAAACCCTAATGCTGACTAAAGGAAAAGTTCAGTTTAGGGTTTAAAACCCTAATGCTGACTAAAGGGAAAAGTTCAGTTTAGGGTTTAAAACCCTAATGCTGACTGAATGGAGAAGTTCAGTTTAGGGTTTAAAACCCTAATGCTGACTAACTGGAAAAAGTTCAGTTTAGGGTTTAAAACCCTAATGTTGACTAAAGGGAAAAGTTCAGTTTAGGGTTTAAAACCCTAATGCTGACTGAAAGGAAAAGTTCAGTTTAGGGTTTAAAACCCTAATGCTGACTGAATGGAAAAGTTCAATTTAGGGTATAAAACCCTAATGCTGACTGACTGGAAAAAGTTTAGTTTAGGGTTTAAAACCCTAATGCTGACTGAAAGGAAAAGTTCAGTTTAGGGTTTAAAACCCCAATGCTGACTAAAGGGAAAAGTTCAGTTTAGAGTTTAAAACCCTAATGCTGACTAAAGGGAAAAGTTCAGTTTAGGGTTTAAAACCCTAATGCTGACTGAATGGAAAAGTTCAGTTTAGGTTTTAAAACCCTAATGCTGACTGACTGGAAAAGTTCAGTTTAGGGTTTAAAACCCTAACGCTGACCGAAAGGAAAAGTTCAGTTTAGGATTTAAAACCCTAATGCTGACTGAATGGAAAAGTTCAGTTTAGGGTTTAAAACCCTAATGCTGACTGACTGGAAAAAGTTCAGTTTAGGGTTTAAAACCCTAATGCTGACTGAAAGGAAAAGTTCAGTTTAGGGTTTAAAACCCTAATGCTGACTAAAGGGAAAAGTTCAGTTTAGGGTTTAAAACCCTAACGCTGACCGAAAGGAAAAGTTCAGTTTAGGATTTAAAACCCTAATGCTGACTGAATGGAAAAGTTCAGTTTAGGGTTTAAAACCCTAATGCTGACTGACTGGAAAAAGTTCAGTTTAGGGTTTAAAACCCTAATGCTGACTGAAAGGAAAAGTTCAGTTTAGGGTTAAAAACCCTAATGCTGACTAAAGGGAAAAGTTTAGTTTAGGGTTTAAAACCCTAATGCTGACTAAAGGGAAAAGTTCAGTTTAGGGTTTAAAACCCTAATGCTGACTGAATGGAAAAGTTCAATTTAGGGTTTAAAACCCTAATGCTGACTGACTGGAAAAGTTCAATTTAGGGTTTAAAACCCTAATGTTGACTGAATGGAAAAGTTCAATTTAGGGTTTAAAACCCTAATGTTGACTGACTGGAAAACGTTTAGTTTAGGGTTTAAAACCCTAATGCTGACTGAAAGGAAAAGTTCAGTTTAGGGTTTAAAACACTAATGCAGACTAAAGAAAAAGTTCAGTTTAGGGTTTAAAACCCTAATGCTGACTGAAAGGAAAAGTTCAGTTTAGGGTTTAAAACCCTAATGATGACTGAATGGAAAAGTTCAATTTAGGGTTTAAAACCCTAATGTTGACTGACTGGAAAACGTTTAGTTTAGGGTTTAAAACCCTAATGCTGACTGAAAGGAAAAGTTCAGTTTAGGGTTTAAAACCCCAATGCTGACTAAAGGGAAAAGTTCAGTTTAGAGTTTAAAACCCTAATGCTGACTAAAAGGAAAAGTTCAGTTTAGGGTTTAAAATCCTAATGCTGACTGAATGGAAAAGTTCAATTTAGGGTTTAAAATCCTAATGCTGACTGACAGGAAAAAGTTCAGTTTATGGGTTTAAAACCCTAATGCTGACTGAAAGGAAAAGTTCAATTTAGGGTTTAAAACCCTAATGCTGACTAAAGGAAAAGTTCAGTTTAGGGTTTAAAACCCTAATGCTGACTAAAGGAAAGAGTTCAGTTTATGGTTTAAAACCCTAATGCTGACTAAAGGAAAAAGTTCAGTTCAGGGTTTAAAACCCTAATGCTGACTAAAGGAAAAAGTTCAGTTCAGGGTATAAAACCCTAATGCTGACTAAAGGAAAAGTTCAGTTTAGGGTTTAAAACGCTAATGCTGACCGAAATGAAAATTTCAGTTTAGGGTTTAAAACCCTAATGCTGACTGAATGGAAAAAGTTCAGTTTAGGGTTTAAAACCCTAATGCTGACTGAAAGGAAAAGTTCAGTTTAGGGTTTAAAACCCTAATGCTGACTAAAGGGAAAAGTTCAGTTTAGGGTTTAAAACCCTAACGCTGACCGAAAGGAAAAGTTCAGTTTAGGATTTAAAACCCTAATGCTGACTGAATGGAAAAGTTCAGTTTAGGGTTTAAAACCCTAATGCTGACTGACTGGAAAAAGTTCAGTTTAGGGTTTAAAACCCTAATGCTGACTGAAAGGAAAAGTTCAGTTTAGGGTTAAAAACCCTAATGCTGACTAAAGGGAAAAGTTCAGTTTAGGGTTTAAAACCCTAATGCTGACTAAAGGGAAAAGTTCAGTTTAGGGTTTAAAACCCTAATGCTGACCGAAAGGAAAAGTTCAGTTTAGGATTTAAAACCCTAATGCTGACTGAATGGAAAAGTTCAGTTTAGGGTTTAAAACCCTAATGCTGACTGACTGGAAAAAGTTCAGTTTAGGGTTTAAAACCCTAATGCTGACTGAAAGGAAAAGTTCAGTTTAGGGTTAAAAACCCTAATGCTGACTAAAGGGAAAAGTTCAGTTTAGGGTTTAAAACCCTAATGCTGACTAAAGGGAAAAGTTCAGTTTAGGGTTTAAAACCCTAATGCTGACTGAATGGAAAAGTTCAATTTAGGGTTTAAAACCCTAATGCTGACTGACTGGAAAAAGTTCAGTTTAGGGTTTAAAACCCTAATGCTGACTGAAAGGAAAAGTTCAGTTTAGGGTTAAAAACCCCAATGCTGACTAAAGGGAAAAGTTCAGTTTAGGGTTTAAAACCCTAATGCAGACTAAAGGAAAAGTTTAGTTTAGGGTTTAAAACCCTAATGCTGACTGAAAGGAAAAGTTCAGTTTAAGGTTTAAAACCCTAATGCTGACTGAATGGAAAAGTTCAATTTAGGGTTTAAAACCCTAATGCTGACTGACTGGAAAACGTTTAGTTTAGGGTTTAAAACCCTAATGCTGACTGAAAGGAAAAGTTCAGTTTAGGGTTTAAAACCCCAATGCTGACTAAAGGGAAAAGTTCAGTTTAGAGTTTAAAACCCTAATGCTGACTAAAGGGAAAAGTTCAGTTTAGGGTTTAAAACCCTAATGCTGACGAAATGGAAAAGTTCAATTTAGGTTTTAAAACCCTAATGCTGACTGACTGGAAAAGTTCAGTTTAGGGTTTAAAACCCTAATGCTGACTGACTGGAAAAAGTTCAGTTTAGGGTTTAAAACCCTAATGCTGACTGAATGGAAAAGTTCAATTTACGGTTTAAAACCCTAATGCTGACTGACTGGAAAAAGTTCAGTTTAGGGTTTAAAACCCTAATGCTGACTGAAAGGAAAAGTTCAGTTTAGGATTTAAAACCCCAATGCTGACTAAAGGGAAAAGTTCAGTTTAGGGTTTAAAACCCTAATGCTGACTAAAGGGAAAAGTTCAGTTTAGGGTTTAAAACCCTAATGCTGACTGAATGGAAAAGTTCAGTTTAGGGTTTAAAACCCTAATGCTGACTAACTGGAAAAAGTTCAGTTTAGGGTTTAAAACCCTAATGCTGACTGAAAGGAAAAGTTCAGTTTAGGGTTTAAAACCCTAATGCTGACTAAAGGGAAAAGTTCAGTTTAGGGTTTAAAACCCTAATGCTGACTAAAGGGAAAAGTTCAGTTTAGGGTTTAAAACCCTAATGCTGACTGAAAGGAAAAGTTCAGTTTAGGGTTTAAAACCCTAATGCTGACTAAAGGAAAAGTTCAGTTTAGGGTTTAAAACCCTAATGCTGACCGAAAGGAAAAGTTCAGTTTAGGGTTTAAAACACTAATGTTGACTGAATGGAAAAAGTTCAGTTTAGGGTTTAAAACCCTAATGCTGACTGAAAGGAAAAGTTCAGTTTAGGGTTTAAAACCCCAATGCTGACTAAAGGGAAAAGTTCAGTTTAGGGTTTAAAACCCTAATGCTGACTAAAGGGAAAAGTTCAGTTTAGGGTTTAAAACCCTAATGCTGACTAATGGATAGAGTGCAGTTTAGGGTTTAAAACCCTAATGCTGACTAAAGGAAAAAGTTCAGTTCAAGGTTTAAAACCCTAATGCTGACTAAAGGAAAAAGTTCAGTTCGGGGTTTAAAACCCTAATGCTGACTAAAGGAAAAGTTCAGTTTAGGGTTTAAAACCCTAATGCTGACCGAAAGGAAAATTTCAGTTTAGGGTTTAAAACCCTAATGCTGACTGAATAGAAAAAGTTCAGTTTAGGGTTTAAAACCCTAATGCTGACTGAAAGGAAAAGTTCAGTTTAGGGTTTAAAACCCAAATGCTGACTAAAGGGAAAAGTTCAGTTTAGGGTTTAAAACCCTAATGTTGACCGAAAGGAAAAGTTCAGTTTAGGGTTTAAAACCCTAATGCTGACTGAATCGAAAAGTTCAGTTTAGGGTTTAAAACCCTAATGCTGACTGACTGGAAAAAGTTCAGTTTAGGGTTTAAAACCCTAATGCTGACTGAAAGGAAAAGTTCAGTTTAGGGTTAAAAACCCTAATGTTGACTAAAGGGAAAAGTTCAGTTTAGGGTTTAAAACCCTAATGCTGACTAAAGGGAAAAGTTCAGTTTAGGGTTTAAAACCCTAATGCTGACTGAATGGAAAAGTTCAGTTTAGGGCTTAAAACCCTAATGCTGACTGACTGGAAAAAGTTCAGTTTAGGGTTTAAAACCCTAATGCTGACTGAAAGGAAAAGTTCAGTTTAGGGTTTAAAACCCCAATGCTGACTAAAGGGAAAAGTTCAGTTTAGGGTTTAAAACCCTAATGCTGACTAAAGGGACAAGTTCAGTTTAGGGTTTAAAACCCTAATGCTGACTGAATGGAAAAGTTCAGTTTAGGGTTTAAAACCTTAATGCTGACTGACTGGAAAAAGTTCAGTTTAGGGTTTAAAACCCTAATGCTGACTGAAAGGAAAAGTTCAGTTTAGGGTTTAAAACCCCAATGCTGACTAAAGGGAAAAGTTCAGTTTAGGGTTTAAAACCCTAATGCTGACTGAAAGGAAAAGTTCAGTTTAGGGTTTAAAACCCTAATGCTGACTGAATGGAAAAGTTCAATTTAGGGTATAAAACCCTAATGCTGACTGACTGGAAAAAGTTTAGTTTAGGGTTTAAAACCCTAATGCTGACTGAAAGGAAAAGTTCAGTTTAGGGTTTAAAACCCCAATGCTGACTAAAGGGAAAAGTTCAGTTTAGAGTTTAAAACCCTAATGCTGACTAAAGGGAAAAGTTCAGTTTAGGGTTTAAAACCCTAATGCTGACTGAATGGAAAAGTTCAGTTTAGGGTTTAAAACCCTAATGCTGACTGAAAGGAAAAGTTCAGTTTAGGGTTTAAAACCCTAATGATGACTGAATGGAAAAGTTCAATTTAGGGTTTAAAACCCTAATGTTGACTGACTGGAAAACGTTTAGTTTAGGGTTTAAAACCCTAATGCTGACTGAAAGGAAAAGTTCAGTTTAGGGTTTAAAACCCCAATGCTGACTAAAGGGAAAAGTTCAGTTTAGAGTTTAAAACCCTAATGCTGACTAAAGGGAAAAGTTCAGTTTAGGGTTTAAAATCCTAATGCTGACTGAATGGAAAAGTTCAGTTTAGGTTTTAAAACCCTAATGCTGACTGACTGGAAAAGTTCAGTTTAGGTTTTAAAACCCTAATGCTGACTGACTGAAAAAGTTCAGTTTAGGGTTTAAAACCCTAATGCTGACTGACTGGAAAAAGTTCAGTTTAGGGTTTAAAACCCTAATGCTGACTGAATGGAAAAGTTCAATTTAGGGTTTAAAATCCTAATGCTGACTGACAGGAAAAAGTTCAGTTTATGGGTTTAAAACCCTAATGCTGACTGAAAGGAAAAGTTCAGTTTAGGGTTTAAAACCCTAATGCTGACTGACTGGAAAAAGTTCAGTTTAGGGTTTAAAACCCTAATGCTGACTGAAAGGAAAAGTTCAGTTTAGGGTTAAAAACCCTAATGCTGACTAAAGGGAAAAGTTTAGTTTAGGGTTTAAAACCCTAATGCTGACTAAAGGGAAAAGTTCAGTTTAGGGTTTAAAACCCTAATGCTGACTGAATGGAAAAGTTCAATTTCGGGTTTAAAACCCTAATGCTGACTGACTGGAAAAGTTCAATTTAGGGTTTAAAACCCTAATGTTGACTGAATGGAAAAGTTCAATTTAGGGTTTAAAACCCTAATGTTGACTGACTGGAAAACGTTTAGTTTAGGGTTTAAAACCCTAATGCTGACTGAAAGGAAAAGTTCAGTTTAGGGTTTAAAACACTAATGCAGACTAAAGAAAAAGTTCAGTTTAGGGTTTAAAACCCTAATGCTGACTGAAAGGAAAAGTTCAGTTTAGGGTTTAAAACCCTAATGCTGACTGAATGGAAAAGTTCAGTTTAGGGTTTAAAACCCTAATGCTGACTGACTGGAAAAAGTTCAGTTTAGGGTTTAAAACCCTAATGCTGACTGAAAGGAAAAGTTCAGTTTAGGGTTAAAAACCCTAATGCTGACTAAAGGGAAAAGTTTAGTTTAGGGTTTAAAACCCTAATGCTGACTAAAGGGAAAAGTTCAGTTTAGGGTTTAAAACCCTAATGCTGACTGAATGGAAAAGTTCAATTTAGGGTTTAAAACCCTAATGCTGACTGACTGGAAAAGTTCAATTTAGGGTTTAAAACCCTAATGTTGACTGAATGGAAAAGTTCAATTTAGGGTTTAAAACCCTAATGTTGACTGACTGGAAAACGTTTAGTTTAGGGTTTAAAACCCTAATGCTGACTGAAAGGAAAAGTTCAGTTTAGGGTTTAAAACACTAATGCAGACTAAAGAAAAAGTTCAGTTTAGGGTTTAAAACCCTAATGCTGACTGAAAGGAAAAGTTCAGTTTAGGGTTTAAAACCCTAATGATGACTGAATGGAAAAGTTCAATTTAGGGTTTAAAACCCTAATGTTGACTGACTGGAAAACGTTTAGTTTAGGGTTTAAAACCCTAATGCTGACTGAAAGGAAAAGTTCAGTTTAGGGTTTAAAACCCCAATGCTGACTAAAGGGAAAAGTTCAGTTTAGAGTTTAAAACCCTAATGCTGACTAAAGGGAAAAGTTCAGTTTAGGGTTTAAAATCCTAATGCTGACTGAATGGAAAAGTTCAGTTTAGGTTTTAAAACCCTAATGCTGACTGACTGGAAAAGTTCAGTTTAGGTTTTAAAACCCTAATGCTGACTGACTGAAAAAGTTCAGTTTAGGGTTTAAAACCCTAATGCTGACTGACTGGAAAAAGTTCAGTTTAGGGTTTAAAACCCTAATGCTGACTGAATGGAAAAGTTCAATTTAGGGTTTAAAATCCTAATGCTGACTGACAGGAAAAAGTTCAGTTTATGGGTTTAAAACCCTAATGCTGACTGAAAGGAAAAGTTCAATTTAGGGTTTAAAACCCTAATGCTGACTAAAGGAAAAGTTCAGTTTAGGGTTTAAAACCCTAATGCTGACTAAAGGAAAGAGTTCAGTTTATGGTTTAAAACCCTAATGCTGACTAAAGGAAAAAGTTCAGTTCAGGGTTTAAAACCCTAATGCTGACTAAAGGAAAAAGTTCAGTTCAGGGTATAAAACCCTAATGCTGACTAAAGGAAAAGTTCAGTTTAGGGTTTAAAACGCTAATGCTGACCGAAATGAAAATTTCAGTTTAGGGTTTAAAACCCTAATGCTGACTGAATGGAAAAAGTTCAGTTTAGGGTTTAAAACCCTAATGCTGACTGAAAGGAAAAGTTCAGTTTAGGGTTTAAAACCCTAATGCTGACTAAAGGGAAAAGTTCAGTTTAGGGTTTAAAACCCTAACGCTGACCGAAAGGAAAAGTTCAGTTTAGGATTTAAAACCCTAATGCTGACTGAATGGAAAAGTTCAGTTTAGGGTTTAAAACCCTAATGCTGACTGACTGGAAAAAGTTCAGTTTAGGGTTTAAAACCCTAATGCTGACTGAAAGGAAAAGTTCAGTTTAGGGTTAAAAACCCTAATGCTGACTAAAGGGAAAAGTTCAGTTTAGGGTTTAAAACCCTAATGCTGACTAAAGGGAAAAGTTCAGTTTAGGGTTTAAAACCCTAATGCTGACCGAAAGGAAAAGTTCAGTTTAGGATTTAAAACCCTAATGCTGACTGAATGGAAAAGTTCAGTTTAGGGTTTAAAACCCTAATGCTGACTGACTGGAAAAAGTTCAGTTTAGGGTTTAAAACCCTAATGCTGACTGAAAGGAAAAGTTCAGTTTAGGGTTAAAAACCCTAATGCTGACTAAAGGGAAAAGTTCAGTTTAGGGTTTAAAACCCTAATGCTGACTAAAGGGAAAAGTTCAGTTTAGGGTTTAAAACCCTAATGCTGACTGAATGGAAAAGTTCAATTTAGGGTTTAAAACCCTAATGCTGACTGACTGGAAAAAGTTCAGTTTAGGGTTTAAAACCCTAATGCTGACTGAAAGGAAAAGTTCAGTTTAGGGTTAAAAACCCCAATGCTGACTAAAGGGAAAAGTTCAGTTTAGGGTTTAAAACCCTAATGCAGACTAAAGGAAAAGTTTAGTTTAGGGTTTAAAACCCTAATGCTGACTGAAAGGAAAAGTTCAGTTTAAGGTTTAAAACCCTAATGCTGACTGAATGGAAAAGTTCAATTTAGGGTTTAAAACCCTAATGCTGACTGACTGGAAAACGTTTAGTTTAGGGTTTAAAACCCTAATGCTGACTGAAAGGAAAAGTTCAGTTTAGGGTTTAAAACCCCAATGCTGACTAAAGGGAAAAGTTCAGTTTAGAGTTTAAAACCCTAATGCTGACTAAAGGGAAAAGTTCAGTTTAGGGTTTAAAACCCTAATGCTGACGAAATGGAAAAGTTCAATTTAGGTTTTAAAACCCTAATGCTGACTGACTGGAAAAGTTCAGTTTAGGGTTTAAAACCCTAATGCTGACTGACTGGAAAAAGTTCAGTTTAGGGTTTAAAACCCTAATGCTGACTGAATGGAAAAGTTCAATTTACGGTTTAAAACCCTAATGCTGACTGACTGGAAAAAGTTCAGTTTAGGGTTTAAAACCCTAATGCTGACTGAAAGGAAAAGTTCAGTTTAGGATTTAAAACCCCAATGCTGACTAAAGGGAAAAGTTCAGTTTAGGGTTTAAAACCCTAATGCTGACTAAAGGGAAAAGTTCAGTTTAGGGTTTAAAACCCTAATGCTGACTGAATGGAAAAGTTCAGTTTAGGGTTTAAAACCCTAATGCTGACTAACTGGAAAAAGTTCAGTTTAGGGTTTAAAACCCTAATGCTGACTGAAAGGAAAAGTTCAGTTTAGGGTTTAAAACCCTAATGCTGACTAAAGGGAAAAGTTCAGTTTAGGGTTTAAAACCCTAATGCTGACTAAAGGGAAAAGTTCAGTTTAGGGTTTAAAACCCTAATGCTGACTGAAAGGAAAAGTTCAGTTTAGGGTTTAAAACCCTAATGCTGACTAAAGGAAAAGTTCAGTTTAGGGTTTAAAACCCTAATGCTGACCGAAAGGAAAAGTTCAGTTTAGGGTTTAAAACACTAATGTTGACTGAATGGAAAAAGTTCAGTTTAGGGTTTAAAACCCTAATGCTGACTGAAAGGAAAAGTTCAGTTTAGGGTTTAAAACCCCAATGCTGACTAAAGGGAAAAGTTCAGTTTAGGGTTTAAAACCCTAATGCTGACTAAAGGGAAAAGTTCAGTTTAGGGTTTAAAACCCTAATGCTGACTAATGGATAGAGTGCAGTTTAGGGTTTAAAACCCTAATGCTGACTAAAGGAAAAAGTTCAGTTCAAGGTTTAAAACCCTAATGCTGACTAAAGGAAAAAGTTCAGTTCGGGGTTTAAAACCCTAATGCTGACTAAAGGAAAAGTTCAGTTTAGGGTTTAAAACCCTAATGCTGACCGAAAGGAAAATTTCAGTTTAGGGTTTAAAACCCTAATGCTGACTGAATAGAAAAAGTTCAGTTTAGGGTTTAAAACCCTAATGCTGACTGAAAGGAAAAGTTCAGTTTAGGGTTTAAAACCCAAATGCTGACTAAAGGGAAAAGTTCAGTTTAGGGTTTAAAACCCTAATGTTGACCGAAAGGAAAAGTTCAGTTTAGGGTTTAAAACCCTAATGCTGACTGAATCGAAAAGTTCAGTTTAGGGTTTAAAACCCTAATGCTGACTGACTGGAAAAAGTTCAGTTTAGGGTTTAAAACCCTAATGCTGACTGAAAGGAAAAGTTCAGTTTAGGGTTAAAAACCCTAATGTTGACTAAAGGGAAAAGTTCAGTTTAGGGTTTAAAACCCTAATGCTGACTAAAGGGAAAAGTTCAGTTTAGGGTTTAAAACCCTAATGCTGACTGAATGGAAAAGTTCAGTTTAGGGCTTAAAACCCTAATGCTGACTGACTGGAAAAAGTTCAGTTTAGGGTTTAAAACCCTAATGCTGACTGAAAGGAAAAGTTCAGTTTAGGGTTTAAAACCCCAATGCTGACTAAAGGGAAAAGTTCAGTTTAGGGTTTAAAACCCTAATGCTGACTAAAGGGACAAGTTCAGTTTAGGGTTTAAAACCCTAATGCTGACTGAATGGAAAAGTTCAGTTTAGGGTTTAAAACCTTAATGCTGACTGACTGGAAAAAGTTCAGTTTAGGGTTTAAAACCCTAATGCTGACTGAAAGGAAAAGTTCAGTTTAGGGTTTAAAACCCCAATGCTGACTAAAGGGAAAAGTTCAGTTTAGGGTTTAAAACCCTAATGCTGACTGAAAGGAAAAGTTCAGTTTAGGGTTTAAAACCCTAATGCTGACTGAATGGAAAAGTTCAATTTAGGGTATAAAACCCTAATGCTGACTGACTGGAAAAAGTTTAGTTTAGGGTTTAAAACCCTAATGCTGACTGAAAGGAAAAGTTCAGTTTAGGGTTTAAAACCCCAATGCTGACTAAAGGGAAAAGTTCAGTTTAGAGTTTAAAACCCTAATGCTGACTAAAGGGAAAAGTTCAGTTTAGGGTTTAAAACCCTAATGCTGACTGAATGGAAAAGTTCAGTTTAGGTTTTAAAACCCTAATGCTGACTGACTGGAAAAGTTCAGTTTAGGGTTTAAAACCTTAATGCTGACTGACTGGAAAAAGTTCAGTTTAGGGTTTAAAACCCTAATGCTGACAGAATGGAAAAGTTCAATTTACGGTTTAAACCCCTAATGCTGACTGACTTGAAAAAGTTCAGTTTAGGGTTTAAAACCCTAATGCTGACTGAAAGGAAAAGTTCAGTTTAGGGTTTAAAACCCCAATGCTGACTAAAGGGAAAAGTTCAGTTTAGGGTTTAAAACCCTTAATGCTGACTAAAGGGAAAAGTTCAGTTTAGGGTTTAAAACCCTAATGCTGACTGAATGGAGAAGTTCAGTTTAGGGTTTAAAACCCTAATGCTGACTAACTGGAAAAAGTTCAATTTAGGGTTTAAAACCCTAATGCTGACTGAAAGAAAAAGTTCAGTTTAGGGTTAAAAACCCTAATGTTGACTAAAGGGAAAAGTTCAGTTTAGGGTTTAAAACCCTAATGCTGACTAAAGGGAAAAGTTCAGTTTAGGGTTTAAAACCCTAATGCTGACTGAATGGAAAAGTTCAGTTTAGGGCTTAAAACCCTAATGCTGACTGACTGGAAAAAGTTCAGTTTAGGGTTTAAAACCCTAATGCTGACTGAAAGGAAAAGTTCAGTTTAGGGTTTAAAACCCCAATGCTGACTAAAGGGAAAAGTTCAGTTTAGGGTTTAAAACCCTAATGCTGACTAAAGGGACAAGTTCAGTTTAGGGTTTAAAACCCTAATGCTGACTGAATGGAAAAGTTCAGTTTAGGGTTTAAAACCTTAATGCTGACTGACTGGAAAAAGTTCAGTTTAGGGTTTAAAACCCTAATGCTGACTGAAAGGAAAAGTTCAGTTTAGGGTTTAAAACCCCAATGCTGACTAAAGGGAAAAGTTCAGTTTAGGGTTTAAAACCCTAATGCTGACTGAAAGGAAAAGTTCAGTTTAGGGTTTAAAACCCTAATGCTGACTGAATGGAAAAGTTCAATTTAGGGTATAAAACCCTAATGCTGACTGACTGGAAAAAGTTTAGTTTAGGGTTTAAAACCCTAATGCTGACTGAAAGGAAAAGTTCAGTTTAGGGTTTAAAACCCCAATGCTGACTAAAGGGAAAAGTTCAGTTTAGAGTTTAAAACCCTAATGCTGACTAAAGGGAAAAGTTCAGTTTAGGGTTTAAAACCCTAATGCTGACTGAATGGAAAAGTTCAGTTTAGGTTTTAAAACCCTAATGCTGACTGACTGGAAAAGTTCAGTTTAGGGTTTAAAACCTTAATGCTGACTGACTGGAAAAAGTTCAGTTTAGGGTTTAAAACCCTAATGCTGACAGAATGGAAAAGTTCAATTTACGGTTTAAACCCCTAATGCTGACTGACTTGAAAAAGTTCAGTTTAGGGTTTAAAACCCTAATGCTGACTGAAAGGAAAAGTTCAGTTTAGGGTTTAAAACCCCAATGCTGACTAAAGGGAAAAGTTCAGTTTAGGGTTTAAAACCCTAATGCTGACTAAAGGGAAAAGTTCAGTTTAGGGTTTAAAACCCTAATGCTGACTGAATGGAGAAGTTCAGTTTAGGGTTTAAAACCCTAATGCTGACTAACTGGAAAAAGTTCAATTTAGGGTTTAAAACCCTAATGCTGACTGAAAGGAAAAGTTCAGTTTAGGGTTTAAAACCCTAATGCTGACTAAAGGGAAAAGTTCAGTTTAGGGTTAAAAACCCTAATGCTGACTAAAGGGAAAAGTTCAGTTTAGGGTTTAAAACCCTAATGTTGACCGAAAGGAAAAGTTCAGTTTAGGGTTTAAAACCCTAATGCTGACTGAATGGAAAAGTTCAGTTTAGGGTTTAAAACCCTAATGCTGACTGACTGGAAAAAGTTCAGTTTAGGGTTTAAAACCCTAATGCTGACTGAAAGGAAAAGTTCAGTTTAGGGTTAAAAACCCTAATGCTGACTAAAGGGAAAAGTTCAGTTTAGGGTTTAAAACCCTAATGCTGACTAAAGGGAAAAGTTCAGTTTAGGGTTTAAAACCCTAATGCTGACTGAATGGAAAAGTTCAGTTTAGGGCTTAAAACCCTAATGCTGACTGACTGGAAAAAGTTCAGTTTAGGGTTTAAAACCCTAATGCTGACTGAAAGGAAAAGTTCAGTTTAGGGTTTAAAACCCCAATGCTGACAAAAGGGAAAAGTTCAGTTTAGGGTTTAAAACCCTAATGCTGACTAAAGGGAAAAGTTCAGTTTAGGGTTTAAAACCCTAACGCTGACCGAAAGGAAAAGTTCAGTTTAGGATTTAAAACCCTAATGCTGACTGAATGGAAAAGTTCAGTTTAGGGTTTAAAACCCTAATGCTGACTGACTGGAAAAAGTTCAATTTAGGGTTTAAAACCCTAATGTTGACTGAAAGGAAAAGTTCAGTTTAGGGTTAAAAACCCTAATGCTGACTAAAGGGAAAAGTTCAGTTTAGGGTTTAAAACCCTAATGCTGACTAAAGGGAAAAGTTCAGTTTAGGGTTTAAAACCCTAATGCTGACTGAATGGAAAAGTTCAATTTAGGGTTTAAAACCCTAATGCTGACTGACTGGAAAAAGTTCAGTTTAGGGTTTAAAACCCTAATGCTGACTGAAAGGAAAAGTTCAGTTTAGGGTTTAAAACCCCAATGCTGACTAAAGGGAAAAGTTCAGTTTAGGGTTTAAAACCCTAATGCAGACTAAAGGAAAAGTTCAGTTTAGGGTTTAAAACCCTAATGCTGACTGAAAGGAAAAGTTCAGTATAGGGTTTAAAACCCTAATGCTGACTGAATGGAAAAGTTCAATTTAGGGTTTAAAACCCTAATGCTGACTGACTGGAAAACGTTTAGTTTAGGGTTTAAAACCCTAATGCTGACTGAAAGGAAAAGTTCAGTTTAGGGTTTAAAACCCCAATGCTGACTAAAGGGAAAAGTTCAGTTTAGAGTTTAAAACCCTAATGCTGACTAAAGGGAAAAGTTCAGTTTAGGGTTTAAAACCCTAATGCTGACGAAATGGAAAAGTTCAATTTAGGTTTTAAAACCCTAATACTGACTGACTGGAAAAGTTCAGTTTAGGGTTTAAAACCCTAATACTGACTGACTGGAAAAAGTTCAGTTTAGGGTTTAAAACCCTAATGCTGACTTAATGGAAAAGTTCAATTTACGGTTTAAAACCCTAATGCTGACTGACTGGAAAAAGTTCAGTTTAGGGTTTAAAACCCTAATGCTGACTGAAAGGAAAAGCTCAGTTTAGGATTTAAAACCCCAATGCTGACTAAAGGGAAAAGTTCAGTTTAGGGTTTAAAACCCTAATGCTGACTAAAGGGAAAAGTTCAGTTTAGGGTTTAAAACCCTAATGCTGACTGAATGGAAAAGTTCAGTTTAGGGTTTAAAACCCTAATGCTGACTAACTGGAAAAAGTTCAGTTTAGGGTTTAAAACCCTAATGCTGACTGAAAGGAAAAGTTCAGTTTAGGGTTTAAAACCCTAATGCTGACTAAAGGGAAAAGTTCAGTTTAGGGTTTAAAACCCTAATGCTGACTAAAGGGAAAAGTTCAGTTTAGGGTTTAAAACCCTAATGCTGACTGAAAGGAAAAGTTCAGTTAGGGTTTAAAACCCTAATGCTGACTAAAGGAAAAGTTCAGTTTAGGGTTTAAAACCCTAATGCTGACCGAAAGGAAAAGTTCAGTTTAGGGTTTAAAACACTAATGCTGACTGAATGGAAAAAGTTCAGTTTAGGGTTTAAAACCCTAATGCTGACTAAACGGAAAAGTTCAGTTTAGGGTTTAAAACCCCAATGCTGACTAAAGGGAAAAGTTCAGTTTAGAGTTTAAAACCCTAATGCTGACTAAAGGGAAAAGTTCAGTTTAGGGTTTAAAACCCTAATGCTGACTAATGGATAGAGTGCAGTTTAGGGTTTAAAACCCTAATGCTGACTAAAGGAAAAAGTTCAGTTCAAGGTTTAAAACCCTAATGCTGACTAAAGGAAAAAGTTCAGTTCGGGGTTTAAAACCCTAATGCTGACTAAAGGAAAAGTTCAGTTTAGGGTTTAAAACCCTAATGCTGACCGAAAGGAAAATTTCAGTTTAGGGTTTAAAACCCTAATGCTGACTGAATGGAAAAAGTTCAGTTTAGGGTTTAAAACCCTAATGCTGACTGAAAGGAAAAGTTCAGTTTAGGGTTTAAAACCCAAATGCTGACTAAAGGGAAAAGTTCAGTTTAGGGTTTAAAACCCTAATGTTGACCGAAAGGAAAAGTTCAGTTTAGGGTTTAAAACCCTAATGCTGACTGAATGGAAAAGTTCAGTTTAGGGTTTAAAACCCTAATGCTGACTGACTGGAAAAAGTTCAGTTTAGGGTTTAAAACCCTAATGCTGACTGAAAGGAAAAGTTCAGTTTAGGGTTAAAAACCCTAATGCTGACTAAAGGGAAAAGTTCAGTTTAGGGTTTAAAACCCTAATGCTGACTAAAGGGAAAAGTTCAGTTTAGGGTTTAAAACCCTAATGCTGACTGAATGGAAAAGTTCAGTTTAGGGCTTAAAACCCTAATGCTGACTGACTGGAAAAAGTTCAGTTTAGGGTTTAAAACCCTAATGCTGACTGAAAGGAAAAGTTCAGTTTAGGGTTTAAAACCCCAATGCTGACTAAAGGGAAAAGTTCAGTTTAGGGTTTAAAACCCTAATGCTGACTAAAGGGAAAAGTTCAGTTTAGGGTTTAAAACCCTAATGCTGACTGAATGGAAAAGTTCAGTTTAGGGTTTAAAACCTTAATGCTGACTGACTGGAAAAAGTTCAGTTTAGGGTTTAAAACCCTAATGCTGACTGAAAGGAAAAGTTCAGTTTAGGGTTTAAAACCCCAATGCTGACTAAAGGGAAAAGTTCAGTTTAGGGTTTAAAACCCTAATGCTGACTGAAAGGAAAAGTTCAGTTTAGGGTTTAAAACCCTAATGCTGACTGAATGGAAAAGTTCAATTTAGGGTATAAAACCCTAATGCTGACTGACTGGAAAAAGTTTAGTTTAGGGTTTAAAACCCTAATGCTGACTGAAAGGAAAAGTTCAGTTTAGGGTTTAAAACCCCAATGCTGACTAAAGGGAAAAGTTCAGTTTAGAGTTTAAAACCCTAATGCTGACTAAAGGGAAAAGTTCAGTTTAGGGTTTAAAACCCTAATGCTGACTGAATGGAAAAGTTCAGTTTAGGTTTTAAAACCCTAATGCTGACTGACTGGAAAAGTTCAGTTTAGGGTTTAAAACCTTAATGCTGACTGACTGGAAAAAGTTCAGTTTAGGGTTTAAAACCCTAATGCTGACAGAATGGAAAAGTTCAATTTACGGTTTAAACCCCTAATGCTGACTGACTTGAAAAAGTTCAGTTTAGGGTTTAAAACCCTAATGCTGACTGAAAGGAAAAGTTCAGTTTAGGGTTTAAAACCCCAATGCTGACTAAAGGGAAAAGTTCAGTTTAGGGTTTAAAACCCTAATGCTGACTAAAGGGAAAAGTTCAGTTTAGGGTTTAAAACCCTAATGCTGACTGAATGGAGAAGTTCAGTTTAGGGTTTAAAACCCTAATGCTGACTAACTGGAAAAAGTTCAATTTAGGGTTTAAAACCCTAATGCTGACTGAAAGGAAAAGTTCAGTTTAGGGTTTAAAACCCTAATGCTGACTAAAGGGAAAAGTTCAGTTTAGGGTTTAAAACCCTAATGCTGACTAAAGGGAAAAGTTCAGTTTAGGGTTTAAAACCCTAATGCTGATTGAAAGGAAAAGTTCAGTTTAGGGTTTAAAACCCTAATGCTGACTAAAGGAAAAGTTCAGTTTAGGGTTTAAAACCCTAATGCTGACCGAAAGGAAAAGTTCAGTTTAGGGTTTAAAACACTAATGCTGACTGAATGGAAAAAGTTCAGTTTAGGGTTTAAAACCCTAATGTTGACTGAAAGGAAAAGTTCAGTTTAGGGTTTAAAACCCTAATGCTGACTAAAGGGAAAAGTTCAGTTTAGGGTTTAAAACCCTAATGCTGACTAAAGGGAAAAGTTCAGTTTAGGGTTTAAAACCCTAATGCTGACTGAAAGGAAAAGTTCAGTTTAGGGTTTAAAACCCTAATGCTGACTAAAGGAAAAGTTCAGTTTAGGGTTTAAAACCCTAATGCTGACCGAAAGGAAAAGTTCAGTTTAGGGTTTAAAACACTAATGCTGACTGAATGGAAAAAGTTCAGTTTAGGGTTTAAAACCCTAATGCTGACTAAACGGAAAAGTTCAGTTTAGGGTTTAAAACCCCAATGCTGACTAAAGGGAAAAGTTCAGTTTAGAGTTTAAAACCCTAATGCTGACTAAAGGGAAAAGTTCAGTTTAGGGTTTAAAACCCTAATGCTGACTAATGGATAGAGTGCAGTTTAGGGTTTAAAACCCTAATGCTGACTAAAGGAAAAAGTTCAGTTCAAGGTTTAAAACCCTAATGCTGACTAAAGGAAAAAGTTCAGTTCGGGGTTTAAAACCCTAATGCTGACTAAAGGAAAAGTTCAGTTTAGGGTTTAAAACCCTAATGCTGACCGAAAGGAAAATTTCAGTTTAGGGTTTAAAACCCTAATGCTGACTGAATGGAAAAAGTTCAGTTTAGGGTTTAAAACCCTAATGCTGACTGAAAGGAAAAGTTCAGTTTAGGGTTTAAAACCCAAATGCTGACTAAAGGGAAAAGTTCAGTTTAGGGTTTAAAACCCTAATGTTGACCGAAAGGAAAAGTTCAGTTTAGGGTTTAAAACCCTAATGCTGACTGAATGGAAAAGTTCAGTTTAGGGTTTAAAACCCTAATGCTGACTGACTGGAAAAAGTTCAGTTTAGGGTTTAAAACCCTAATGCTGACTGAAAGGAAAAGTTCAGTTTAGGGTTAAAAACCCTAATGCTGACTAAAGGGAAAAGTTCAGTTTAGGGTTTAAAACCCTAATGCTGACTAAAGGGAAAAGTTCAGTTTAGGGTTTAAAACCCTAATGCTGACTGAATGGAAAAGTTCAGTTTAGGGCTTAAAACCCTAATGCTGACTGACTGGAAAAAGTTCAGTTTAGGGTTTAAAACCCTAATGCTGACTGAAAGGAAAAGTTCAGTTTAGGGTTTAAAACCCCAATGCTGACTAAAGGGAAAAGTTCAGTTTAGGGTTTAAAACCCTAATGCTGACTAAAGGGAAAAGTTCAGTTTAGGGTTTAAAACCCTAATGCTGACTGAATGGAAAAGTTCAGTTTAGGGTTTAAAACCTTAATGCTGACTGACTGGAAAAAGTTCAGTTTAGGGTTTAAAACCCTAATGCTGACTGAAAGGAAAAGTTCAGTTTAGGGTTTAAAACCCCAATGCTGACTAAAGGGAAAAGTTCAGTTTAGGGTTTAAAACCCTAATGCTGACTGAAAGGAAAAGTTCAGTTTAGGGTTTAAAACCCTAATGCTGACTGAATGGAAAAGTTCAATTTAGGGTATAAAACCCTAATGCTGACTGACTGGAAAAAGTTTAGTTTAGGGTTTAAAACCCTAATGCTGACTGAAAGGAAAAGTTCAGTTTAGGGTTTAAAACCCCAATGCTGACTAAAGGGAAAAGTTCAGTTTAGAGTTTAAAACCCTAATGCTGACTAAAGGGAAAAGTTCAGTTTAGGGTTTAAAACCCTAATGCTGACTGAATGGAAAAGTTCAGTTTAGGTTTTAAAACCCTAATGCTGACTGACTGGAAAAGTTCAGTTTAGGGTTTAAAACCTTAATGCTGACTGACTGGAAAAAGTTCAGTTTAGGGTTTAAAACCCTAATGCTGACAGAATGGAAAAGTTCAATTTACGGTTTAAACCCCTAATGCTGACTGACTTGAAAAAGTTCAGTTTAGGGTTTAAAACCCTAATGCTGACTGAAAGGAAAAGTTCAGTTTAGGGTTTAAAACCCCAATGCTGACTAAAGGGAAAAGTTCAGTTTAGGGTTTAAAACCCTAATGCTGACTAAAGGGAAAAGTTCAGTTTAGGGTTTAAAACCCTAATGCTGACTGAATGGAGAAGTTCAGTTTAGGGTTTAAAACCCTAATGCTGACTAACTGGAAAAAGTTCAATTTAGGGTTTAAAACCCTAATGCTGACTGAAAGGAAAAGTTCAGTTTAGGGTTTAAAACCCTAATGCTGACTAAAGGGAAAAGTTCAGTTTAGGGTTTAAAACCCTAATGCTGACTAAAGGGAAAAGTTCAGTTTAGGGTTTAAAACCCTAATGCTGATTGAAAGGAAAAGTTCAGTTTAGGGTTTAAAACCCTAATGCTGACTAAAGGAAAAGTTCAGTTTAGGGTTTAAAACCCTAATGCTGACCGAAAGGAAAAGTTCAGTTTAGGGTTTAAAACACTAATGCTGACTGAATGGAAAAAGTTCAGTTTAGGGTTTAAAACCCTAATGTTGACTGAAAGAAAAAGTTCAGTTTAGGGTTTAAAACCCCAATGCTGACTAAAGGGAAAAGTTCAATTTAGGGTTTAAAACCCTAATGCTGACAAAAGGGAAAAGTTCAGTTTAGGGTTTAAAACCCTAATGCTGATTAATGGAAAGAGTGCAGTTTAGGGTTTAAAACCCTAATGCTGACTAAAGGAAAAAGTTCAGTTTAGGGTTTAAAACCCTAATGCTGACTGAAAGGAAAAGTTCAGTTTAGGGTTTAAAACCCCAATGCTGACTAAAGGGAAAAGTTCAGTTTAGGGTTTAAAACCCTAATGCTGACTAAAGGGAAAAGTTCAGTTTAGGGTTTAAAACCCTAACGCTGACCGAAAGGAAAAGTTCAGTTTAGGATTTAAAACCCTAATGCTGACTGAATGGAAAAGTTCAGTTTAGGGTTTAAAACCCTAATGCTGACTGACTGGAAAAAGTTCAGTTTAGGGTTTAAAACCCTAATGCTGACTGAAAGGAAAAGTTCAGTTTAGGGTTAAAAACCCTAATGCTGACTAAAGGGAAAAGTTCAGTTTAGGGTTTAAAACCCTAATGCTGACTAAAGGGAAAAGTTCAGTTTAGGGTTTAAAACCCTAATGCTGACTGAATGGAAAAGTTCAATTTAGGGTTTAAAACCCTAATGCTGACTGACTGGAAAAAGTTCAGTTTAGGGTTTAAAACCCTAATGCTGACTGAAAGGAAAAGTTCAGTTTAGGGTTTAAAACCCCAATGCTGACTAAAGGGAAAAGTTCAGTTTAGGGTTTAAAACCCTAATGCAGACTAAAGGAAAAGTTCAGTTTAGGGTTTAAAACCCTAATGCTGACTGAAAGGAAAAGTTCAGTATAGGGTTTAAAACCCTAATGCTGACTGAATGGAAAAGTTCAATTTAGGGTTTAAAACCCTAATGCTGACTGACTGGAAAACGTTTAGTTTAGGGTTTAAAACCCTAATGCTGACTGAAAGGAAAAGTTCAGTTTAGGGTTTAAAACCCCAATGCTGACTAAAGGGAAAAGTTCAGTTTAGAGTTTAAAACCCTAATGCTGACTAAAGGGAAAAGTTCAGTTTAGGGTTTAAAACCCTAATGCTGACGAAATGGAAAAGTTCAATTTAGGTTTTAAAACCCTAATACTGACTGACTGGAAAAGTTCAGTTTAGGGTTTAAAACCCTAATACTGACTGACTGGAAAAAGTTCAGTTTAGGGTTTAAAACCCTAATGCTGACTTAATGGAAAAGTTCAATTTACGGTTTAAAACCCTAATGCTGACTGACTGGAAAAAGTTCAGTTTAGGGTTTAAAACCCTAATGCTGACTGAAAGGAAAAGTTCAGTTTAGGATTTAAAACCCCAATGCTGACTAAAGGGAAAAGTTCAGTTTAGGGTTTAAAACCCTAATGCTGACTAAAGGGAAAAGTTCAGTTTAGGGTTTAAAACCCTAATGCTGACTGAATGGAAAAGTTCAGTTTAGGGTTTAAAACCCTAATGCTGACTAACTGGAAAAAGTTCAGTTTAGGGTTTAAAACCCTAATGCTGACTGAAAGGAAAAGTTCAGTTTAGGGTTTAAAACCCTAATGCTGACTAAAGGGAAAAGTTCAGTTTAGGGTTTAAAACCCTAATGCTGACTAAAGGGAAAAGTTCAGTTTAGGGTTTAAAACCCTAATGCTGACTGAAAGGAAAAGTTCAGTTAGGGTTTAAAACCCTAATGCTGACTAAAGGAAAAGTTCAGTTTAGGGTTTAAAACCCTAATGCTGACCGAAAGGAAAAGTTCAGTTTAGGGTTTAAAACACTAATGCTGACTGAATGGAAAAAGTTCAGTTTAGGGTTTAAAACCCTAATGCTGACTAAACGGAAAAGTTCAGTTTAGGGTTTAAAACCCCAATGCTGACTAAAGGGAAAAGTTCAGTTTAGAGTTTAAAACCCTAATGCTGACTAAAGGGAAAAGTTCAGTTTAGGGTTTAAAACCCTAATGCTGACTAATGGATAGAGTGCAGTTTAGGGTTTAAAACCCTAATGCTGACTAAAGGAAAAAGTTCAGTTCAAGGTTTAAAACCCTAATGCTGACTAAAGGAAAAAGTTCAGTTCGGGGTTTAAAACCCTAATGCTGACTAAAGGAAAAGTTCAGTTTAGGGTTTAAAACCCTAATGCTGACCGAAAGGAAAATTTCAGTTTAGGGTTTAAAACCCTAATGCTGACTGAATGGAAAAAGTTCAGTTTAGGGTTTAAAACCCTAATGCTGACTGAAAGGAAAAGTTCAGTTTAGGGTTTAAAACCCAAATGCTGACTAAAGGGAAAAGATCAGTTTAGGGTTTAAAACCCTAATGTTGACCGAAAGGAAAAGTTCAGTTTAGGGTTTAAAACCCTAATGCTGACTGAATGGAAAAGTTCAGTTTAGGGTTTAAAACCCTAATGCTGACTGACTGGAAAAAGTTCAGTTTAGGGTTTAAAACCCTAATGCTGACTGAAAGGAAAAGTTCAGTTTAGGGTTAAAAACCCTAATGCTGACTAAAGGGAAAAGTTCAGTTTAGGGTTTAAAACCCTAATGCTGACTAAAGGGAAAAGTTCAGTTTAGGGTTTAAAACCCTAATGCTGACTGAATGGAAAAGTTCAGTTTAGGGCTTAAAACCCTAATGCTGACTGACTGGAAAAAGTTCAGTTTAGGGTTTAAAACCCTAATGCTGACTGAAAGGAAAAGTTCAGTTTAGGGTTTAAAACCCCAATGCTGACTAAAGGGAAAAGTTCAGTTTAGGGTTTAAAACCCTAATGCTGACTAAAGGGAAAAGTTCAGTTTAGGGTTTAAAACCCTAATGCTGACTGAATGGAAAAGTTCAGTTTAGGGTTTAAAACCTTAATGCTGACTGACTGGAAAAAGTTCAGTTTAGGGTTTAAAACCCTAATGCTGACTGAAAGGAAAAGTTCAGTTTAGGGTTTAAAACCCCAATGCTGACTAAAGGGAAAAGTTCAGTTTAGGGTTTAAAACCCTAATGCTGACTGAAAGGAAAAGTTCAGTTTAGGGTTTAAAACCCTAATGCTGACTGAATGGAAAAGTTCAATTTAGGGTATAAAACCCTAATGCTGACTGACTGGAAAAAGTTTAGTTTAGGGTTTAAAACCCTAATGCTGACTGAAAGGAAAAGTTCAGTTTAGGGTTTAAAACCCCAATGCTGACTAAAGGGAAAAGTTCAGTTTAGAGTTTAAAACCCTAATGCTGACTAAAGGGAAAAGTTCAGTTTAGGGTTTAAAACCCTAATGCTGACTGAATGGAAAAGTTCAGTTTAGGTTTTAAAACCCTAATGCTGACTGACTGGAAAAGTTCAGTTTAGGGTTTAAAACCTTAATGCTGACTGACTGGAAAAAGTTCAGTTTAGGGTTTAAAACCCTAATGCTGACAGAATGGAAAAGTTCAATTTACGGTTTAAACCCCTAATGCTGACTGACTTGAAAAAGTTCAGTTTAGGGTTTAAAACCCTAATGCTGACTGAAAGGAAAAGTTCAGTTTAGGGTTTAAAACCCCAATGCTGACTAAAGGGAAAAGTTCAGTTTAGGGTTTAAAACCCTAATGCTGACTAAAGGGAAAAGTTCAGTTTAGGGTTTAAAACCCTAATGCTGACTGAATGGAGAAGTTCAGTTTAGGGTTTAAAACCCTAATGCTGACTAACTGGAAAAAGTTCAATTTAGGGTTTAAAACCCTAATGCTGACTGAAAGGAAAAGTTCAGTTTAGGGTTTAAAACCCTAATGCTGACTAAAGGGAAAAGTTCAGTTTAGGGTTTAAAACCCTAATGCTGACTAAAGGGAAAAGTTCAGTTTAGGGTTTAAAACCCTAATGCTGATTGAAAGGAAAAGTTCAGTTTAGGGTTTAAAACCCTAATGCTGACTAAAGGAAAAGTTCAGTTTAGGGTTTAAAACCCTAATGCTGACCGAAAGGAAAAGTTCAGTTTAGGGTTTAAAACACTAATGCTGACTGAATGGAAAAAGTTCAGTTTAGGGTTTAAAACCCTAATGTTGACTGAAAGAAAAAGTTCAGTTTAGGGTTTAAAACCCCAATGCTGACTAAAGGGAAAAGTTCAATTTAGGGTTTAAAACCCTAATGCTGACAAAAGGGAAAAGTTCAGTTTAGGGTTTAAAACCCTAATGCTGATTAATGGAAAGAGTGCAGTTTAGGGTTTAAAACCCTAATGCTGACTAAAGGAAAAAGTTCAGTTCAGGGTTTAAAACTCTAATGCTGACTAAAGGAAAAAGTTCAGTTCGGGGTTTAAAACCCTAATGCTGACTAAAGGAAAAGTTCAGTTTAGGGTTTAAAACCCTAATGCAGACTGAAAGGAAAAGTTCAGTTTAGGGTTTAAAACCCTAATGCTGACTGAATGGAAAAGTTCAATTTAGGGTTTAAAACCCTAATGCTGACTGACTGGAAAACGTTTAGTTTAGGGTTTAAAACCCTAATGCTGACTGAAAGGAAAAGTTCAGTTTAGAATTTAAAACCCCAATGCTGACTAAAGGGAAAAGTTCAGTTTAGAGTTTAAAACCCTAATGCTGACTAAAGGGAAAAGTTCAGTTTAGGGTTTAAAACTCTAATGCTGACTGAATGGAAAAGTTCAATTTAGGGTTTAAAACCCTAATGCTGACTGACTGGAAAAAGTTCAGTTTAGGGTTTAAAACCCTAATGCTGACTGAAAGGAAAAGTTCAGTTTAGGGTTTAAAACCCCAATGCTGACTAAAGAGAAAAGTTCAGTTTAGGGTTTAAAACCCTAATGCAGACTAAAGGAAAAGTTCAGTTTAGGGTTTAAAACCCTAATGCTGACTGAAAGGAAAAGTTCAGTTTAGGGTTTAAAACCCTAATGCTGACTGAATGGAAAAGTTCAATTTAGGGTTTAAAACCCTAATGCTGACTGACTGGAAAACGTTTTGTTTAGGGTTTAAAACCCTAATGCAGACTGAAAGGAAAAGTTCAGTTTAGGGTTTAAAACCCCAATGCTGACTAAAGGGAAAAATTCAGTTTAGAGTTTAAAACCCTAATGCTGACTAAAGGGAAAAGTTCAGTTTAGGGTTTAAAACCCTAATGCTGACTGAATGGAAAAGTTCAGTTTAGGTTTTAAAACCCTAATGTTGACTGACTGAAAAAGTTCAGTTTAGGGTTTAAAACCCTAATGCTGACTGACTGGAAAAAGTTCAGTTTAGGGTTTAAAACCCTAATGCTGACTGAATGGAAAAGTTCAATTTACGGTTTAAAACCCTAATGCTGACTGACTGGAAAAAGTTCAGTTTAGGGTTTAAAACCCTAATGCTGACTGAAAGGAAAAGTTCAGTTTAGGGTTTAGAACCCCAATGCTGACTAAAGGGAAAAGTTCAACCCTAATGCTGACTAAAGGGAAAAGTTCAGTTTAGGGTTTAAAACCCTAATGCTGATTGAAAGGAAAAGTTCAGTTTAGGGTTAAAACCCTAATGCTGACTAAAGGGAAAAGTTCAGTTTAGGGTTTAAAACCCTAACGCTGACCGAAAGGAAAAGTTCAGTTTAGGATTTAAAACCCTAATGCTGACTGAATGGAAAAGTTCAGTTTAGGGTTTAAAACCCTAATGCTGACTGACTGGAAAAAGTTCAGTTTAGGGTTTAAAACCCTAATGCTGACTGAAAGGAAAAGTTCAGTTTAAGGTTAAAAACCCTAATGCTGACTAAAGGGAAAAGTTCAGTTTAGGGTTTAAAACCCTAATGCTGACTAAAGGGAAAAGTTCAGTTTAGGGTTTAAAACCCTAATGCTGACTGAATGGAAAAGTTCAATTTAGGGTTTAAAACCCTAATGCTGACTGACTGGAAAAAGTTCAGTTTAGGGTTTAAAACCCTAATGCTGACTGAAAGGAAAAGTTCAGTTTAGGGTTTAAAACCCCAATGCTGACTAAAGGGAAAAGTTCAGTTTAGGGTTTAAAACCCTAATGCAGACTAAAGGAAAAGTTCAGTTTAGGGTTTAAAACCCTAATGCTGACTGAAAGGAAAAGTTCAGTTTAGGGTTTAAAACCCTAATGCTGACTGAATGGAAAAGTTCAATTTAGGGTTTAAAACCCTAATGCTGACTGACTGGAAAACGTTTAGTTTAGGGTTTAAAACCCTAATGCTGACTGAAAGGAAAAGTTCAGTTTAGGGTTTAAAACCCCAATGCTGACTAAAGGGAAAAGTTCAGTTTAGAGTTTAAAACCCTAATGCTGACTAAAGGGAAAAGTTCAGTTTAGGGTTTAAAACCCTAATGCTGACTGAATGGAAAAGTTCAGTTTAGGTTTTAAAACCCTAATGCTGACTGACTGAAAAAGTTCAGTTTAGGGTTTAAAACCCTAATGCTGACTGACTGGAAAAAGTTCAGTTTAGGGTTTAAAACCCTAATGCTGACTGAATGGAAAAGTTCAATTTACGGTTTAAAACCCTAATGCTGACTGACTGGAAAAAGTTCAGTTTAGGGTTTAAAACCCTAATGCTGACTGAAAGGAAAAGTTCAGTTTAGGGTTTAGAACCCCAATGCTGACTGAAAGGAAAAGTTCAGTTTAGGGTTTAAAACCCTAATGCTGACTAAAGGAAAAGTTCAGTTTAGGGTTTAAAACCCTAATGCTGACCGAAAGGAAAAGTTCAGTTTAGGGTTTAAAACACTAATGCTGACTGAATGGAAAAAGTTCAGTTTAGGGTTTAAAACCCTAATGCTGACTGAAAGGAAAAGTTCAGTTTAGGGTTTAAAACCCCAATGCTGACTAAAGGGAAAAGTTCAGTTTAGGGTTTAAAACCCTAATGCTGACTGAAAGGAAAAGTTCAGTTTAGGGTTTAAAACCCTAATGCTGACTGAATGGAAAAGTTCAATTTAGGGTATAAAACCCTAATGCTGACTGACTGGAAAAAGTTTAGTTTAGGGTTTAAAACCCTAATGCTGACTGAAAGGAAAAGTTCAGTTTAGGGTTTAAAACCCCAATGCTGTCTAAAGGGAAAAGTTCAGTTTAGAGTTTAAAACCCTAATGCTGACTAAAGGGAAAAGTTCAGTTTAGGGTTTAAAACCCTAATGCTGACTGAATGGAAAAGTTCAGTTTAGGTTTTAAAACCCTAATGCTGACTGACTGGAAAAGTTCAGTTTAGGGTTTAAAACCTTAATGCTGACTGACTGGAAAAAGTTCAGTTTAGGGTTTAAAACCCTAATGCTGACAGAATGGAAAAGTTCAATTTACGGTTTAAACCCCTAATGCTGACTGACTTGAAAAAGTTCAGTTTAGGGTTTAAAACCCTAATGCTGACTGAAAGGAAAAGTTCAGTTTAGGGTTTAAAACCCCAATGCTGACTAAAGGGAAAAGTTCAGTTTAGGGTTTAAAACCCTAATGCTGACTAAAGGGAAAAGTTCAGTTTAGGGTTTAAAACCCTAATGCTGACTGAATGGAGAAGTTCAGTTTAGGGTTTAAAACCCTAATGCTGACTAACTGGAAAAAGTTCAATTTAGGGTTTAAAACCCTAATGCTGACTGAAAGGAAAAGTTCAGTTTAGGGTTTAAAACCTTAATGCTGACTAAAGGGAAAAGTTCAGTTTAGGGTTAAAAACCCTAATGCTGACTAAAGGGAAAAGTTCAGTTTAGGGTTTAAAACCCTAATGTTGACCGAAAGGAAAAGTTCAGTTTAGGGTTTAAAACCCTAATGCTGACTGAATGGAAAAGTTCAGTTTAGGGTTTAAAACCCTAATGCTGACTGACTGGAAAAAGTTCAGTTTAGGGTTTAAAACCCTAATGCTGACTGAAAGGAAAAGTTCAGTTTAGGGTTAAAAACCCTAATGCTGACTAAAGGGAAAAGTTCAGTTTAGGGTTTAAAACCCTAATGCTGACTAAAGGGAAAAGTTCAGTTTAGGGTTTAAAACCCTAATGCTGACTGAATGGAAAAGTTCAGTTTAGGGCTTAAAACCCTAATGCTGACTGACTGGAAAAAGTTCAGTTTAGGGTTTAAAACCCTAATGCTGACTGAAAGGAAAAGTTCAGTTTAGGGTTTAAAACCCCAATGCTGACAAAAGGGAAAAGTTCAGTTTAGGGTTTAAAACCCTAATGCTGACTAAAGGGAAAAGTTCAGTTTAGGGTTTAAAACCCTAACGCTGACCGAAAGGAAAAGTTCAGTTTAGGATTTAAAACCCTAATGCTGACTGAATGGAAAAGTTCAGTTTAGGGTTTAAAACCCTAATGCTGACTGACTGGAAAAAGTTCAGTTTAGGGTTTAAAACCCTAATGCTGACTGAAAGGAAAAGTTCAGTTTAGGGTTAAAAACCCTAATGCTGACTAAAGGGAAAAGTTCAGTTTAGGGTTTAAAACCCTAATGCTGACTAAAGGGAAAAGTTCAGTTTAGGGTTTAAAACCCTAATGCTGACTGAATGGAAAAGTTCAATTTAGGGTTTAAAACCCTAATGCTGACTGACTGGAAAAAGTTCAGTTTAGGGTTTAAAACCCTAATGCTGACTGAAAGGAAAAGTTCAGTTTAGGGTTTAAAACCCCAATGCTGACTAAAGGGAAAAGTTCAGTTTAGGGTTTAAAACCCTAATGCAGACTAAAGGAAAAGTTCAGTTTAGGGTTTAAAACCCTAATGCTGACTGAAAGGAAAAGTTCAGTATAGGGTTTAAAACCCTAATGCTGACTGAATGGAAAAGTTCAATTTAGGGTTTAAAACCCTAATGCTGACTGACTGGAAAACGTTTAGTTTAGGGTTTAAAACCCTAATGCTGACTGAAAGGAAAAGTTCAGTTTAGGGTTTAAAACCCCAATGCTGACTAAAGGGAAAAGTTCAGTTTAGAGTTTAAAACCCTAATGCTGACTAAAGGGAAAAGTTCAGTTTAGGGTTTAAAACCCTAATGCTGACGAAATGGAAAAGTTTAATTTAGGTTTTAAAACCCTAATACTGACTGACTGGAAAAGTTCAGTTTAGGGTTTAAAACCCTAATGCTGACTGACTGGAAAAAGTTCAGTTTAGGGTTTAAAACCCTAATGCTGACTTAATGGAAAAGTTCAATTTACGGTTTAAAACCCTAATGCTGACTGACTGGAAAAAGTTCAGTTTAGGGTTTAAAACCCTAATGCTGACTGAAAGGAAAAGTTCAGTTTAGGATTTAAAACCCCAATGCTGACTAAAGGGAAAAGTTCAGTTTAGGGTTTAAAACCCTAATGCTGACTAAAGGGAAAAGTTCAGTTTAGGGTTTAAAACCCTAATGCTGACTGAATGGAAAAGTTCAGTTTAGGGTTTAAAACCCTAATGCTGACTAACTGGAAAAAGTTCAGTTTAGGGTTTAAAACCCTAATGCTGACTGAAAGGAAAAGTTCAGTTTAGGGTTTAAAACCCTAATGCTGACTAAAGGGAAAAGTTCAGTTTAGGGTTTAAAACCCTAATGCTGACTAAAGGGAAAAGTTCAGTTTAGGGTTTAAAACCCTAATGCTGACTGAAAGGAAAAGTTCAGTTTAGGGTTTAAAACCCTAATGCTGACTAAAGGAAAAGTTCAGTTTAGGGTTTAAAACCCTAATGCTGACCGAAAGGAAAAGTTCAGTTTAGGGTTTAAAACACTAATGCTGACTGAATGGAAAAAGTTCAGTTTAGGGTTTAAAACCCTAATGCTGACTGAAAGGAAAAGTTCAGTTTAGGGTTTAAAACCCCAATGCTGACTAAAGGGAAAAGTTCAGTTTAGGGTTTAAAACCCTAATGCTGACTAAAGGGACAAGTTCAGTTTAGGGTTTAAAACCCTAATGCTGACTAATGGATAGAGTGTAGTTTAGGGTTTAAAACCCTAATGCTGACTAAAGGAAAAAGTTCAGTTCAAGGTTTAAAACCCTAATGCTGACTAAAGGAAAAAGTTCAGTTCGGGGTTTAAAACCCTAATGCTGACTAAAGGAAAAGTTCAGTTTAGGGTTTAAAACCCTAATGCTGACCGAAAGGAAAATTTCAGTTTAGGGTTTAAAACCCTAATGCTGACTGAATGGAAAAAGTTCAGTTTAGGGTTTAAAACCCTAATGCTGACTGAAAGGAAAAGTTCAGTTTAGGGTTTAAAACCCAAATGCTGACTAAAGGGAAAAGTTCAGTTTAGGGTTTAAAACCCTAATGTTGACCGAAAGGAAAAGTTCAGTTTAGGGTTTAAAACCCTAATGCTGACTGAATGGAAAAGTTCAGTTTAGGGTTTAAAACCCTAATGCTGACTGACTGGAAAAAGTTCAGTTTAGGGTTTAAAACCCTAATGCTGACTGAAAGGAAAAGTTCAGTTTAGGGTTAAAAACCTTAATGCTGACTAAAGGGAAAAGTTCAGTTTAGGGTTTAAAACCCTAATGCTGACTAAAGGGAAAAGTTCAGTTTAGGGTTTAAAACCCTAATGCTGACTGAATGGAAAAGTTCAGTTTAGGGCTTAAAACCCTAATGCTGACTGACTGGAAAAAGTTCAGTTTAGGGTTTAAAACCCTAATGCTGACTGAAAGGAAAAGTTCAGTTTAGGGTTTAAAACCCCAATGCTGACTAAAGGGAAAAGTTCAGTTTAGGGTTTAAAACCCTAATGCTGACTAAAGGGAAAAGTTCAGTTTAGGGTTTAAAACCCTAATGCTGACTGAATGGAAAAGTTCAGTTTAGGGTTTAAAACCTTAATGCTGACTGACTGGAAAAAGTTCAGTTTAGGGTTTAAAACCCTAATGCTGACTGAAAGGAAAAGTTCAGTTTAGGGTTTAAAACCCCAATGCTGACTAAAGGGAAAAGTTCAGTTTAGGGTTTAAAACCCTAATGCTGACTGAAAGGAAAAGTTCAGTTTAGGGTTTAAAACCTTAATGCTGACTGAATGGAAAAGTTCAATTTAGGGTATAAAACCCTAATGCTGACTGACTGGAAAAAGTTTAGTTTAGGGTTTAAAACCCTAATGCTGACTGAAAGGAAAAGTTCAGTTTAGGGTTTAAAACCTTAATGCTGACTAAAGGGAAAAGTTCAGTTTAGGGTTAAAAACCCTAATGCTGACTAAAGGGAAAAGTTCAGTTTAGGGTTTAAAACCCTAATGTTGACCGAAAGGAAAAGTTCAGTTTAGGGTTTAAAACCCTAATGCTGACTGAATGGAAAAGTTCAGTTTAGGGTTTAAAACCCTAATGCTGACTGACTGGAAAAAGTTCAGTTTAGGGTTTAAAACCCTAATGCTGACTGAAAGGAAAAGTTCAGTTTAGGGTTAAAAACCCTAATGCTGACTAAAGGGAAAAGTTCAGTTTAGGGTTTAAAACCCTAATGCTGACTAAAGGGAAAAGTTCAGTTTAGGGTTTAAAACCCTAATGCTGACTGAATGGAAAAGTTCAGTTTAGGGCTTAAAACCCTAATGCTGACTGACTGGAAAAAGTTCAGTTTAGGGTTTAAAACCCTAATGCTGACTGAAAGGAAAAGTTCAGTTTAGGGTTTAAAACCCCAATGCTGACAAAAGGGAAAAGTTCAGTTTAGGGTTTAAAACCCTAATGCTGACTAAAGGGAAAAGTTCAGTTTAGGGTTTAAAACCCTAACGCTGACCGAAAGGAAAAGTTCAGTTTAGGATTTAAAACCCTAATGCTGACTGAATGGAAAAGTTCAGTTTAGGGTTTAAAACCCTAATGCTGACTGACTGGAAAAAGTTCAGTTTAGGGTTTAAAACCCTAATGCTGACTGAAAGGAAAAGTTCAGTTTAGGGTTAAAAACCCTAATGCTGACTAAAGGGAAAAGTTCAGTTTAGGGTTTAAAACCCTAATGCTGACTAAAGGGAAAAGTTCAGTTTAGGGTTTAAAACCCTAATGCTGACTGAATGGAAAAGTTCAATTTAGGGTTTAAAACCCTAATGCTGACTGACTGGAAAAAGTTCAGTTTAGGGTTTAAAACCCTAATGCTGACTGAAAGGAAAAGTTCAGTTTAGGGTTTAAAACCCCAATGCTGACTAAAGGGAAAAGTTCAGTTTAGGGTTTAAAACCCTAATGCAGACTAAAGGAAAAGTTCAGTTTAGGGTTTAAAACCCTAATGCTGACTGAAAGGAAAAGTTCAGTATAGGGTTTAAAACCCTAATGCTGACTGAATGGAAAAGTTCAATTTAGGGTTTAAAACCCTAATGCTGACTGACTGGAAAACGTTTAGTTTAGGGTTTAAAACCCTAATGCTGACTGAAAGGAAAAGTTCAGTTTAGGGTTTAAAACCCCAATGCTGACTAAAGGGAAAAGTTCAGTTTAGAGTTTAAAACCCTAATGCTGACTAAAGGGAAAAGTTCAGTTTAGGGTTTAAAACCCTAATGCTGACGAAATGGAAAAGTTTAATTTAGGTTTTAAAACCCTAATACTGACTGACTGGAAAAGTTCAGTTTAGGGTTTAAAACCCTAATGCTGACTGACTGGAAAAAGTTCAGTTTAGGGTTTAAAACCCTAATGCTGACTTAATGGAAAAGTTCAATTTACGGTTTAAAACCCTAATGCTGACTGACTGGAAAAAGTTCAGTTTAGGGTTTAAAACCCTAATGCTGACTGAAAGGAAAAGTTCAGTTTAGGATTTAAAACCCCAATGCTGACTAAAGGGAAAAGTTCAGTTTAGGGTTTAAAACCCTAATGCTGACTAAAGGGAAAAGTTCAGTTTAGGGTTTAAAACCCTAATGCTGACTGAATGGAAAAGTTCAGTTTAGGGTTTAAAACCCTAATGCTGACTAACTGGAAAAAGTTCAGTTTAGGGTTTAAAACCCTAATGCTGACTGAAAGGAAAAGTTCAGTTTAGGGTTTAAAACCCTAATGCTGACTAAAGGGAAAAGTTCAGTTTAGGGTTTAAAACCCTAATGCTGACTAAAGGGAAAAGTTCAGTTTAGGGTTTAAAACCCTAATGCTGACTGAAAGGAAAAGTTCAGTTTAGGGTTTAAAACCCTAATGCTGACTAAAGGAAAAGTTCAGTTTAGGGTTTAAAACCCTAATGCTGACCGAAAGGAAAAGTTCAGTTTAGGGTTTAAAACACTAATGCTGACTGAATGGAAAAAGTTCAGTTTAGGGTTTAAAACCCTAATGCTGACTGAAAGGAAAAGTTCAGTTTAGGGTTTAAAACCCCAATGCTGACTAAAGGGAAAAGTTCAGTTTAGGGTTTAAAACCCTAATGCTGACTAAAGGGACAAGTTCAGTTTAGGGTTTAAAACCCTAATGCTGACTAATGGATAGAGTGTAGTTTAGGGTTTAAAACCCTAATGCTGACTAAAGGAAAAAGTTCAGTTCAAGGTTTAAAACCCTAATGCTGACTAAAGGAAAAAGTTCAGTTCGGGGTTTAAAACCCTAATGCTGACTAAAGGAAAAGTTCAGTTTAGGGTTTAAAACCCTAATGCTGACCGAAAGGAAAATTTCAGTTTAGGGTTTAAAACCCTAATGCTGACTGAATGGAAAAAGTTCAGTTTAGGGTTTAAAACCCTAATGCTGACTGAAAGGAAAAGTTCAGTTTAGGGTTTAAAACCCAAATGCTGACTAAAGGGAAAAGTTCAGTTTAGGGTTTAAAACCCTAATGTTGACCGAAAGGAAAAGTTCAGTTTAGGGTTTAAAACCCTAATGCTGACTGAATGGAAAAGTTCAGTTTAGGGTTTAAAACCCTAATGCTGACTGACTGGAAAAAGTTCAGTTTAGGGTTTAAAACCCTAATGCTGACTGAAAGGAAAAGTTCAGTTTAGGGTTAAAAACCTTAATGCTGACTAAAGGGAAAAGTTCAGTTTAGGGTTTAAAACCCTAATGCTGACTAAAGGGAAAAGTTCAGTTTAGGGTTTAAAACCCTAATGCTGACTGAATGGAAAAGTTCAGTTTAGGGCTTAAAACCCTAATGCTGACTGACTGGAAAAAGTTCAGTTTAGGGTTTAAAACCCTAATGCTGACTGAAAGGAAAAGTTCAGTTTAGGGTTTAAAACCCCAATGCTGACTAAAGGGAAAAGTTCAGTTTAGGGTTTAAAACCCTAATGCTGACTAAAGGGAAAAGTTCAGTTTAGGGTTTAAAACCCTAATGCTGACTGAATGGAAAAGTTCAGTTTAGGGTTTAAAACCTTAATGCTGACTGACTGGAAAAAGTTCAGTTTAGGGTTTAAAACCCTAATGCTGACTGAAAGGAAAAGTTCAGTTTAGGGTTTAAAACCCCAATGCTGACTAAAGGGAAAAGTTCAGTTTAGGGTTTAAAACCCTAATGCTGACTGAATGGAAAAGTTCAGTTTAGGGCTTAAAACCCTAATGCTGACTGACTGGAAAAAGTTCAGTTTAGGGTTTAAAACCCTAATGCTGACTGAAAGGAAAAGTTCAGTTTAGGGTTTAAAACCCCAATGCTGACTAAAGGGAAAAGTTCAGTTTAGGGTTTAAAACCCTAATGCTGACTAAAGGGAAAAGTTCAGTTTAGGGTTTAAAACCCTAATGCTGACTGAATGGAAAAGTTCAGTTTAGGGTTTAAAACCCCAATGCTGACTAAAGGGAAAAGTTCAGTTTAGGGTTTAAAACCCTAATGCTGACTGAATGGAAAAGTTCAGTTTAGGGCTTAAAACCCTAATGCTGACTGACTGGAAAAAGTTCAGTTTAGGGTTTAAAACCCTAATGCTGACTGAAAGGAAAAGTTCAGTTTAGGGTTTAAAACCCCAATGCTGACTAAAGGGAAAAGTTCAGTTTAGGGTTTAAAACCCTAATGCTGACTAAAGGGAAAAGTTCAGTTTAGGGTTTAAAACCCTAATGCTGACTGAATGGAAAAGTTCAGTTTAGGGTTTAAAACCTTAATGCTGACTGACTGGAAAAAGTTCAGTTTAGGGTTTAAAACCCTAATGCTGACTGAAAGGAAAAGTTCAGTTTAGGGTTTAAAACCCCAATGCTGACTAAAGGGAAAAGTTCAGTTTAGGGTTTAAAACCCTAATGCTGACTGAAAGGAAAAGTTCAGTTTAGGGTTTAAAACCTTAATGCTGACTGAATGGAAAAGTTCAATTTAGGGTATAAAACCCTAATGCTGACTGACTGGAAAAAGTTTAGTTTAGGGTTTAAAACCCTAATGCTGACTGAAAGGAAAAGTTCAGTTTAGGGTTTAAAACCTTAATGCTGACTAAAGGGAAAAGTTCAGTTTAGGGTTAAAAACCCTAATGCTGACTAAAGGGAAAAGTTCAGTTTAGGGTTTAAAACCCTAATGTTGACCGAAAGGAAAAGTTCAGTTTAGGGTTTAAAACCCTAATGCTGACTGAATGGAAAAGTTCAGTTTAGGGTTTAAAACCCTAATGCTGACTGACTGGAAAAAGTTCAGTTTAGGGTTTAAAACCCTAATGCTGACTGAAAGGAAAAGTTCAGTTTAGGGTTAAAAACCCTAATGCTGACTAAAGGGAAAAGTTCAGTTTAGGGTTTAAAACCCTAATGCTGACTAAAGGGAAAAGTTCAGTTTAGGGTTTAAAACCCTAATGCTGACTGAATGGAAAAGTTCAGTTTAGGGCTTAAAACCCTAATGCTGACTGACTGGAAAAAGTTCAGTTTAGGGTTTAAAACCCTAATGCTGACTGAAAGGAAAAGTTCAGTTTAGGGTTTAAAACCCCAATGCTGACAAAAGGGAAAAGTTCAGTTTAGGGTTTAAAACCCTAATGCTGACTAAAGGGAAAAGTTCAGTTTAGGGTTTAAAACCCTAACGCTGACCGAAAGGAAAAGTTCAGTTTAGGATTTAAAACCCTAATGCTGACTGAATGGAAAAGTTCAGTTTAGGGTTTAAAACCCTAATGCTGACTGACTGGAAAAAGTTCAGTTTAGGGTTTAAAACCCTAATGCTGACTGAAAGGAAAAGTTCAGTTTAGGGTTAAAAACCCTAATGCTGACTAAAGGGAAAAGTTCAGTTTAGGGTTTAAAACCCTAATGCTGACTAAAGGGAAAAGTTCAGTTTAGGGTTTAAAACCCTAATGCTGACTGAATGGAAAAGTTCAATTTAGGGTTTAAAACCCTAATGCTGACTGACTGGAAAAAGTTCAGTTTAGGGTTTAAAACCCTAATGCTGACTGAAAGGAAAAGTTCAGTTTAGGGTTTAAAACCCCAATGCTGACTAAAGGGAAAAGTTCAGTTTAGGGTTTAAAACCCTAATGCAGACTAAAGGAAAAGTTCAGTTTAGGGTTTAAAACCCTAATGCTGACTGAAAGGAAAAGTTCAGTATAGGGTTTAAAACCCTAATGCTGACTGAATGGAAAAGTTCAATTTAGGGTTTAAAACCCTAATGCTGACTGACTGGAAAACGTTTAGTTTAGGGTTTAAAACCCTAATGCTGACTGAAAGGAAAAGTTCAGTTTAGGGTTTAAAACCCCAATGCTGACTAAAGGGAAAAGTTCAGTTTAGAGTTTAAAACCCTAATGCTGACTAAAGGGAAAAGTTCAGTTTAGGGTTTAAAACCCTAATGCTGACGAAATGGAAAAGTTTAATTTAGGTTTTAAAACCCTAATACTGACTGACTGGAAAAGTTCAGTTTAGGGTTTAAAACCCTAATGCTGACTGACTGGAAAAAGTTCAGTTTAGGGTTTAAAACCCTAATGCTGACTTAATGGAAAAGTTCAATTTACGGTTTAAAACCCTAATGCTGACTGACTGGAAAAAGTTCAGTTTAGGGTTTAAAACCCTAATGCTGACTGAAAGGAAAAGTTCAGTTTAGGATTTAAAACCCCAATGCTGACTAAAGGGAAAAGTTCAGTTTAGGGTTTAAAACCCTAATGCTGACTAAAGGGAAAAGTTCAGTTTAGGGTTTAAAACCCTAATGCTGACTGAATGGAAAAGTTCAGTTTAGGGTTTAAAACCCTAATGCTGACTAACTGGAAAAAGTTCAGTTTAGGGTTTAAAACCCTAATGCTGACTGAAAGGAAAAGTTCAGTTTAGGGTTTAAAACCCTAATGCTGACTAAAGGGAAAAGTTCAGTTTAGGGTTTAAAACCCTAATGCTGACTAAAGGGAAAAGTTCAGTTTAGGGTTTAAAACCCTAATGCTGACTGAAAGGAAAAGTTCAGTTTAGGGTTTAAAACCCTAATGCTGACTAAAGGAAAAGTTCAGTTTAGGGTTTAAAACCCTAATGCTGACCGAAAGGAAAAGTTCAGTTTAGGGTTTAAAACACTAATGCTGACTGAATGGAAAAAGTTCAGTTTAGGGTTTAAAACCCTAATGCTGACTGAAAGGAAAAGTTCAGTTTAGGGTTTAAAACCCCAATGCTGACTAAAGGGAAAAGTTCAGTTTAGGGTTTAAAACCCTAATGCTGACTAAAGGGACAAGTTCAGTTTAGGGTTTAAAACCCTAATGCTGACTAATGGATAGAGTGTAGTTTAGGGTTTAAAACCCTAATGCTGACTAAAGGAAAAAGTTCAGTTCAAGGTTTAAAACCCTAATGCTGACTAAAGGAAAAAGTTCAGTTCGGGGTTTAAAACCCTAATGCTGACTAAAGGAAAAGTTCAGTTTAGGGTTTAAAACCCTAATGCTGACCGAAAGGAAAATTTCAGTTTAGGGTTTAAAACCCTAATGCTGACTGAATGGAAAAAGTTCAGTTTAGGGTTTAAAACCCTAATGCTGACTGAAAGGAAAAGTTCAGTTTAGGGTTTAAAACCCAAATGCTGACTAAAGGGAAAAGTTCAGTTTAGGGTTTAAAACCCTAATGTTGACCGAAAGGAAAAGTTCAGTTTAGGGTTTAAAACCCTAATGCTGACTGAATGGAAAAGTTCAGTTTAGGGTTTAAAACCCTAATGCTGACTGACTGGAAAAAGTTCAGTTTAGGGTTTAAAACCCTAATGCTGACTGAAAGGAAAAGTTCAGTTTAGGGTTAAAAACCTTAATGCTGACTAAAGGGAAAAGTTCAGTTTAGGGTTTAAAACCCTAATGCTGACTAAAGGGAAAAGTTCAGTTTAGGGTTTAAAACCCTAATGCTGACTGAATGGAAAAGTTCAGTTTAGGGCTTAAAACCCTAATGCTGACTGACTGGAAAAAGTTCAGTTTAGGGTTTAAAACCCTAATGCTGACTGAAAGGAAAAGTTCAGTTTAGGGTTTAAAACCCCAATGCTGACTAAAGGGAAAAGTTCAGTTTAGGGTTTAAAACCCTAATGCTGACTAAAGGGAAAAGTTCAGTTTAGGGTTTAAAACCCTAATGCTGACTGAATGGAAAAGTTCAGTTTAGGGTTTAAAACCTTAATGCTGACTGACTGGAAAAAGTTCAGTTTAGGGTTTAAAACCCTAATGCTGACTGAAAGGAAAAGTTCAGTTTAGGGTTTAAAACCCCAATGCTGACTAAAGGGAAAAGTTCAGTTTAGGGTTTAAAACCCTAATGCTGACTGAAAGGAAAAGTTCAGTTTAGGGTTTAAAACCTTAATGCTGACTGAATGGAAAAGTTCAATTTAGGGTATAAAACCCTAATGCTGACTGACTGGAAAAAGTTTAGTTTAGGGTTTAAAACCCTAATGCTGACTGAAAGGAAAAGTTCAGTTTAGGGTTTAAAACCCCAATGCTGACTAAAGGGAAAAGTTCAGTTTAGAGTTTAAAACCCTAATGCTGACTAAAGGGAAAAGTTCAGTTTAGGGTTTAAAACCCTAATGCTGACTGAATGGAAAAGTTCAGTTTAGGTTTTAAAACCCTAATGCTGACTGACTGGAAAAGTTCAGTTTAGGGTTTAAAACCTTAATGCTGACTGACTGGAAAAAGTTCAGTTTAGGGTTTAAAACCCTAATGCTGACAGAATGGAAAAGTTCAATTTACGGTTTAAACCCCTAATGCTGACTGACTTGAAAAAGTTCAGTTTAGGGTTTAAAACCCTAATGCTGACTGAAAGGAAAAGTTCAGTTTAGGGTTTAAAACCCCAATGCTGACTAAAGGGAAAAGTTCAGTTTAGGGTTTAAAACCCTAATGCTGACTATAGGGAAAAGTTCAGTTTAGGGTTTAAAACCCTAATGCTGACTGAATGGAGAAGTTCAGTTTAGGGTTTAAAACCCTAATGCTGACTAACTGGAAAAAGTTCAATTTAGGGTTTAAAACCCTAATGCTGACTGAAAGGAAAAGTTCAGTTTAGGGTTTAAAACCCTAATGCTGACTAAAGGGAAAAGTTCAGTTTAGGGTTTAAAACCCTAATGCTGACTAAAGGGAAAAGTTCAGTTTAGGGTTTAAAACCCTAATGCTGATTGAAAGGAAAAGTTCAGTTTAGGGTTTAAAACCCTAATGCTGACTAAAGGAAAAGTTCAGTTTAGGGTTTAAAACCCTAATGCTGACCGAAAGGAAAAGTTCAGTTTAGGGTTTAAAACACTAATGCTGACTGAATGGAAAAAGTTCAGTTTAGGGTTTAAAACCCTAATGTTGACTGAAAGAAAAAGTTCAGTTTAGGGTTTAAAACCCCAATGCTGACTAAAGGGAAAAGTTCAATTTAGGGTTTAAAACCCTAATGCTGACAAAAGGGAAAAGTTCAGTTTAGGGTTTAAAACCCTAATGCTGATTAATGGAAAGAGTGCAGTTTAGGGTTTAAAACCCTAATGCTGACTAAAGGAAAAAGTTCAGTTCAGGGTTTAAAACTCTAATGCTGACTAAAGGAAAAAGTTCAGTTCGGGGTTTAAAACCCTAATGCTGACTAAAGGAAAAGTTCAGTTTAGGGTTTAAAACCCTAATGCAGACTGAAAGGAAAAGTTCAGTTTAGGGTTTAAAACCCTAATGCTGACTGAATGGAAAAGTTCAATTTAGGGTTTAAAACCCTAATGCTGACTGACTGGAAAACGTTTAGTTTAGGGTTTAAAACCCTAATGCTGACTGAAAGGAAAAGTTCAGTTTAGGGTTTAAAACCCCAATGCTGACTAAAGGGAAAAGTTCAGTTTAGGGTTTAAAACCCTAATGCTGACTAAAGGGAAAAGTTCAGTTTAGGGTTTAAAACCCTAATGCTGACTAATGGATAGAGTGTAGTTTAGGGTTTAAAACCCTAATGCTGACTAAAGGAAAAAGTTCAGTTCAAGGTTTAAAACCCTAATGCTGACTAAAGGAAAAAGTTCAGTTCGGGGTTTAAAACCCTAATGCTGACTAAAGGAAAAGTTCAGTTTAGGGTTTAAAACCCTAATGCTGACCGAAAGGAAAATTTCAGTTTAGGGTTTAAAACCCTAATGCTGACTGAATGGAAAAAGTTCAGTTTAGGGTTTAAAACCCTAATGCTGACTGAAAGGAAAAGTTCAGTTTAGGGTTTAAAACCCAAATGCTGACTAAAGGGAAAAGTTCAGTTTAGGGTTTAAAACCCTAATGTTGACCGAAAGGAAAAGTTCAGTTTAGGGTTTAAAACCCTAATGCTGACTGAATGGAAAAGTTCAGTTTAGGGTTTAAAACCTTAATGCTGACTGACTGGAAAAAGTTCAGTTTAGGGTTTAAAACCCTAATGCTGACTGAAAGGAAAAGTTCAGTTTAGGGTTAAAAACCTTAATGCTGACTAAAGGGAAAAGTTCAGTTTAGGGTTTAAAACCCTAATGCTGACTAAAGGGAAAAGTTCAGTTTAGGGTTTAAAACCCTAATGCTGACTGAATGGAAAAGTTCAGTTTAGGGCTTAAAACCCTAATGCTGACTGACTGGAAAAAGTTCAGTTTAGGGTTTAAAACCCTAATGCTGACTGAAAGGAAAAGTTCAGTTTAGGGTTTAAAACCCCAATGCTGACTAAAGGGAAAAGTTCAGTTTAGGGTTTAAAACCCTAATGCTGACTAAAGGGAAAAGTTCAGTTTAGGGTTTAAAACCCTAATGCTGACTGAATGGAAAAGTTCAGTTTAGGGTTTAAAACCTTAATGCTGACTGACTGGAAAAAGTTCAGTTTAGGGTTTAAAACCCTAATGCTGACTGAAAGGAAAAGTTCAGTTTAGGGTTTAAAACCCCAATGCTGACTAAAGGGAAAAGTTCAGTTTAGGGTTTAAAACCCTAATGCTGACTGAAAGGAAAAGTTCAGTTTAGGGTTTAAAACCTTAATGCTGACTGAATGGAAAAGTTCAATTTAGGGTATAAAACCCTAATGCTGACTGACTGGAAAAAGTTTAGTTTAGGGTTTAAAACCCTAATGCTGACTGAAAGGAAAAGTTCAGTTTAGGGTTTAAAACCCCAATGCTGACTAAAGGGAAAAGTTCAGTTTAGAGTTTAAAACCCTAATGCTGACTAAAGGGAAAAGTTCAGTTTAGGGTTTAAAACCCTAATGCTGACTGAATGGAAAAGTTCAGTTTAGGTTTTAAAACCCTAATGCTGACTGACTGGAAAAGTTCAGTTTAGGGTTTAAAACCTTAATGCTGACTGACTGGAAAAAGTTCAGTTTAGGGTTTAAAACCCTAATGCTGACAGAATGGAAAAGTTCAATTTACGGTTTAAACCCCTAATGCTGACTGACTTGAAAAAGTTCAGTTTAGGGTTTAAAACCCTAATGCTGACTGAAAGGAAAAGTTCAGTTTAGGGTTTAAAACCCCAATGCTGACTAAAGGGAAAAGTTCAGTTTAGGGTTTAAAACCCTAATGCTGACTAAAGGGAAAAGTTCAGTTTAGGGTTTAAAACCCTAATGCTGACTGAATGGAGAAGTTCAGTTTAGGGTTTAAAACCCTAATGCTGACTAACTGGAAAAAGTTCAATTTAGGGTTTAAAACCCTAATGCTGACTGAAAGGAAAAGTTCAGTTTAGGGTTTAAAACCCTAATGCTGACTAAAGGGAAAAGTTCAGTTTAGGGTTTAAAACCCTAATGCTGACTAAAGGGAAAAGTTCAGTTTAGGGTTTAAAACCCTAATGCTGATTGAAAGGAAAAGTTCAGTTTAGGGTTTAAAACCCTAATGCTGACTAAAGGAAAAGTTCAGTTTAGGGTTTAAAACCCTAATGCTGACTGAATGGAAAAAGTTCAGTTTAGGGTTTAAAACCCTAATGTTGACTGAAAGAAAAAGTTCAGTTTAGGGTTTAAAACCCCAATGCTGACTAAAGGGAAAAGTTCAATTTAGGGTTTAAAACCCTAATGCTGACAAAAGGGAAAAGTTCAGTTTAGGGTTTAAAACCCTAATGCTGATTAATGGAAAGAGTGCAGTTTAGGGTTTAAAACCCTAATGCTGACTAAAGGAAAAAGTTCAGTTCAGGGTTTAAAACTCTAATGCTGACTAAAGGAAAAAGTTCAGTTCGGGGTTTAAAACCCTAATGCTGACTAAAGGAAAAGTTCAGTTTAGGGTTTAAAACCCTAATGCAGACTGAAAGGAAAAGTTCAGTTTAGGGTTTAAAACCCTAATGCTGACTGAATGGAAAAGTTCAATTTAGGGTTTAAAACCCTAATGCTGACTGACTGGAAAACGTTTAGTTTAGGGTTTAAAACCCTAATGCTGACTGAAAGGAAAAGTTCAGTTTAGAATTTAAAACCCCAATGCTAACTAAAGGGAAAAGTTCAGTTTAGAGTTTAAAACCCTAATGCTGACTAAAGGGAAAAGTTCAGTTTAGGGTTTAAAACCCTAATGCTGACTGAATGGAAAAGTTCAATTTAGGGTTTAAAACCCTAATGTTGACTGACTGGAAAAAGTTCAGTTTAGGGTTTAAAACCCTAATGCTGACTGAAAGGAAAAGTTCAGTTTAGGGTTTAAAACCCCAATGCTGACTAAAGAGAAAAGTTCAGTTTAGGGTTTAAAACCCTAATGCAGACTAAAGGAAAAGTTCAGTTTAGGGTTTAAAACCCTAATGCTGACTGAATGGAAAAGTTCAATTTAGGGTTTAAAACCCTAATGCTGACTGACTGGAAAACGTTTAGTTTAGGGTTTAAAACCCTAATGCTGACTGAAAGGAAAAGTTCAGTTTAGGGTTTAAAACCCCAATGCTGACTAAAGGGAAAAATTCAGTTTAGAGTTTAAAACCCTAATGCTGACTAAAGGGAAAAGTTCAGTTTAGGGTTTAAAACCCTAATGCTGACTGAATGGAAAAGTTCAGTTTAGGTTTTAAAACCCTAATGCTGACTGAACTGAAAAAGTTCAGTTTAGGGTTTAAAACCCTAATGCTGACTGACTGGAAAAAGTTCAGTTTAGGGTTTAAAACCCTAATGCTGACTGAATGGAAAAGTTCAATTTACGGTTTAAAACCCTAATGCTGACTGACTGGAAAAAGTTCAGTTTAGGGTTTAAAACCCTAATGCTGACTGAAAGGAAAAGTTCAGTTTAGGGTTTAGAACCCCAATGCTGACTAAAGGGAAAAGTTCAACCCTAATGCTGACTAAAGGGAAAAGTTCAGTTTAGGGTTTAAAACCCTAATGCTGATTGAAAGGAAAAGTTCAGTTTAGGGTTAAAACCCTAATGCTGACTAAAGGGAAAAGTTCAGTTTAGGGTTTAAAACCCTAACGCTGACCGAAAGGAAAAGTTCAGTTTAGGATTTAAAACCCTAATGCTGACTGAATGGAAAAGTTCAGTTTAGGGTTTAAAACCCTAATGCTGACTGAAAGGAAAAGTTCAGTTTAAGGTTAAAAACCCTAATGCTGACTAAAGGGAAAAGTTCAGTTTAGGGTTTAAAACCCTAATGCTGACTAAAGGGAAAAGTTCAGTTTAGGGTTTAAAACCCTAATGCTGACTGAATGGAAAAGTTCAATTTAGGGTTTAAAACCCTAATGCTGACTGACTGGAAAAAGTTCAGTTTAGGGTTTAAAACCCTAATGCTGACTGAAAGGAAAAGTTCAGTTTAGGGTTTAAAACCCCAATGCTGACTAAAGGGTAAAGTTCAGTTTAGGGTTTAAAACCCTAATGCAGACTAAAGGAAAAGTTCAGTTTAGGGTTTAAAACCCTAATGCTGACTGAAAGGAAAAGTTCAGTTTAGGGTTTAAAACCCTAATGCTGACTGAATGGAAAAGTTCAATTTAGGGTTTAAAACCCTAATGCTGACTGACTGGAAAACGTTTAGTTTAGGGTTTAAAACCCTAATGCTGACTGAAAGGAAAAGTTCAGTTTAGGGTTTAAAACCCCAATGCTGACTAAAGGGAAAAGTTCAGTTTAGAGTTTAAAACCCTAATGCTGACTAAAGGGAAAAGTTCAGTTTAGGGTTTAAAACCCTAATGCTGACTGAATGGAAAAGTTCAGTTTAGGTTTTAAAACCCTAATGCTGACTGACTGAAAAAGTTCAGTTTAGGGTTTAAAACCCTAATGCTGACTGACTGGAAAAAGTTCAGTTTAGGGTTTAAAACCCTAATGCTGACTGAATGGAAAAGTTCAATTTACGGTTTAAAACCCTAATGCTGACTGACTGGAAAAAGTTCAGTTTAGGGTTTAAAACCCTAATGCTGACTGAAAGGAAAAGTTCAGTTTAGGGTTTAGAACCCCAATGCTGACTAAAGGGAAAAGTTCAACCCTAATGCTGACTAAAGGGAAAAGTTCAGTTTAGGGTTTAAAACCCTAATGCTGACTGAATGGAAAAGTTCAGTTTAGGGTTTAAAACCCTAATGCTGACTAACTGGAAAAAGTTCAGTTTAGGGTTTAAAACCCTAATGCTGACTGAAAGGGAAAAGTTCAGTTTAGGGTTTAAAACCCTAATGCTGACTAAAGGGAAAAGTTCAGTTTAGGGTTTAAAACCCTAATGCTGACTGAATGGAAAAGTTCAGTTTAGGGTTTAAAACCTTAATGCTGACTGACTGGAAAAAGTTCAGTTTAGGGTTTAAAACCCTAATGCTGACTGAAAGGAAAAGTTCAGTTTAGGGTTTAAAACCCCAATGCTGACTAAAGGGAAAAGTTCAGTTTAGGGTTTAAAACCCTAATGCAGACTAAAGGAAAAGTTCAGTTTAGGGTTTAAAACCCTAATGCTGACTGAAAGGAAAAGTTCAGTTTAGGGTTTAAAACCCCAATGCTGACTAAAGGGAAAAGTTCAGTTTAGGGTTTAAAACCCTAATGCTGACTGAAAGGAAAAGTTCAGTTTAGGGTTTAAAACCTTAATGCTGACTGAATGGAAAAGTTCAATTTAGGGTATAAAACCCTAATGCTGACTGACTGGAAAAAGTTTAGTTTAGGGTTTAAAACCCTAATGCTGACTGAAAGGAAAAGTTCAGTTTAGGGTTTAAAACCCCAATGCTGACTAAAGGGAAAAGTTCAGTTTAGAGTTTAAAACCCTAATGCTGACTAAAGGGAAAAGTTCAGTTTAGGGTTTAAAACCCTAATGCTGACTGAATGGAAAAGTTCAGTTTAGGTTTTAAAACCCTAATGCTGACTGACTGGAAAAGTTCAGTTTAGGGTTTAAAACCTTAATGCTGACTGACTGGAAAAAGTTCAGTTTAGGGTTTAAAACCCTAATGCTGACAGAATGGAAAAGTTCAATTTACGGTTTAAACCCCTAATGCTGACTGACTTGAAAAAGTTCAGTTTAGGGTTTAAAACCCTAATGCTGACTGAAAGGAAAAGTTCAGTTTAGGGTTTAAAACCCCAATGCTGACTAAAGGGAAAAGTTCAGTTTAGGGTTTAAAACCCTAATGCTGACTAAAGGGAAAAGTTCAGTTTAGGGTTTAAAACCCTAATGCTGACTGAATGGAGAAGTTCAGTTTAGGGTTTAAAACCCTAATGCTGACTAACTGGAAAAAGTTCAGTTTAGGGTTTAAAACCCTAATGTTGACTGAAAGGAAAAGTTCAGTTTAGGGTTTAAAACCCTAATGCTGACTAAAGGGAAAAGTTCAGTTTAGGGTTTAAAACCCTAATGCTGACTAAAGGGAAAAGTTCAGTTTAGGGTTTAAAACCCTAATGCTGATTGAAAGGAAAAGTTCAGTTTAGGGTTTAAAACCCTAATGCTGACTAAAGGAAAAGTTCAGTTTAGGGTTTAAAACCCTAATGCTGACCGAAAGGAAAAGTTCAGTTTAGGGTTTAAAACACTAATGCTGACTGAATGGAAAAAGTTCAGTTTAGGGTTTAAAACCCTAATGTTGACTGAAAGAAAAAGTTCAGTTTAGGGTTTAAAACCCCAATGCTGACTAAAGGGAAAAGTTCAATTTAGGGTTTAAAACCCTAATGCTGACAAAAGGGAAAAGTTCAGTTTAGGGTTTAAAACCCTAATGCTGATTAATGGAAAGAGTGCAGTTTAGGGTTTAAAACCCTAATGCTGACTAAAGGAAAAAGTTCAGTTCAGGGTTTAAAACTCTAATGCTGACTAAAGGAAAAAGTTCAGTTCGGGGTTTAAAACCCTAATGCTGACTAAAGGAAAAGTTCAGTTTAGGGTTTAAAACCCTAATGCAGACTGAAAGGAAAAGTTCAGTTTAGGGTTTAAAACCCTAATGCTGACTGAATGGAAAAGTTCAATTTAGGGTTTAAAACCCTAATGCTGACTGACTGGAAAACGTTTAGTTTAGGGTTTAAAACCCTAATGCTGACTGAAAGGAAAAGTTCAGTTTAGAATTTAAAACCCCAATGCTAACTAAAGGGAAAAGTTCAGTTTAGGGTTTAAAACCCTAATGCTGACTAAAGGGAAAAGTTCAGTTTAGGGTTTAAAACCCTAATGCTGACTGAATGGAAAAGTTCAATTTAGGGTTTAAAACCCTAATGCTGACTGACTGGAAAAAGTTCAGTTTAGGGTTTAAAACCCTAATGCTGACTGAAAGGAAAAGTTCAGTTTAGGGTTTAAAACCCCAATGCTGACTAAAGAGAAAAGTTCAGTTTAGGGTTTAAAACCCTAATGCAGACTAAAGGAAAAGTTCAGTTTAGGGTTTAAAACCCTAATGCTGACTGAAAGGAAAAGTTCAGTTTAGGGTTTAAAACCCTAATGCTGACTGAATGGAAAAGTTCAATTTAGGGTTTAAAACCCTAATGCTGACTGACTGGAAAACGTTTAGTTTAGGGTTTAAAACCCTAATGCTGACTGAAAGGAAAAGTTCAGTTTAGGGTTTAAAACCCCAATGCTGACTAAAGGGAAAAATTCAGTTTAGAGTTTAAAACCCTAATGCTGACTAAAGGGAAAAGTTCAGTTTAGGGTTTAAAACCCTAATGCTGACTGAATGGAAAAGTTCAGTTTAGGTTTTAAAACCCTAATGCTGACTGACTGAAAAAGTTCAGTTTAGGGTTTAAAACCCTAATGCTGACTGACTGGAAAAAGTTCAGTTTAGGGTTTAAAACCCTAATGCTGACTGAATGGAAAAGTTCAATTTACGGTTTAAAACCCTAATGCTGACTGACTGGAAAAAGTTCAGTTTAGGGTTTAAAACCCTAATGCTGACTGAAAGGAAAAGTTCAGTTTAGGGTTTAGAACCCCAATGCTGACTAAAGGGAAAAGTTCAACCCTAATGCTGACTAAAGGGAAAAGTTCAGTTTAGGGTTTAAAACCCTAATGCTGATTGAAAGGAAAAGTTCAGTTTAGGGTTAAAACCCTAATGCTGACTAAAGGGAAAAGTTCAGTTTAGGGTTTAAAACCCTAACGCTGACCGAAAGGAAAAGTTCAGTTTAGGATTTAAAACCCTAATGCTGACTGAATGGAAAAGTTCAGTTTAGGGTTTAAAACCCTAATGCTGACTGAAAGGAAAAGTTCAGTTTAAGGTTAAAAACCCTAATGCTGACTAAAGGGAAAAGTTCAGTTTAGGGTTTAAAACCCTAATGCTGACTAAAGGGAAAAGTTCAGTTTAGGGTTTAAAACCCTAATGCTGACTGAATGGAAAAGTTCAATTTAGGGTTTAAAACCCTAATGCTGACTGACTGGAAAAAGTTCAGTTTAGGGTTTAAAACCCTAATGCTGACTGAAAGGAAAAGTTCAGTTTAGGGTTTAAAACCCCAATGCTGACTAAAGGGTAAAGTTCAGTTTAGGGTTTAAAACCCTAATGCAGACTAAAGGAAAAGTTCAGTTTAGGGTTTAAAACCCTAATGCTGACTGAAAGGAAAAGTTCAGTTTAGGGTTTAAAACCCTAATGCTGACTGAATGGAAAAGTTCAATTTAGGGTTTAAAACCCTAATGCTGACTGACTGGAAAACGTTTAGTTTAGGGTTTAAAACCCTAATGCTGACTGAAAGGAAAAGTTCAGTTTAGGGTTTAAAACCCCAATGCTGACTAAAGGGAAAAGTTCAGTTTAGAGTTTAAAACCCTAATGCTGACTAAAGGGAAAAGTTCAGTTTAGGGTTTAAAACCCTAATGCTGACTGAATGGAAAAGTTCAGTTTAGGTTTTAAAACCCTAATGCTGACTGACTGAAAAAGTTCAGTTTAGGGTTTAAAACCCTAATGCTGACTGACTGGAAAAAGTTCAGTTTAGGGTTTAAAACCCTAATGCTGACTGAATGGAAAAGTTCAATTTACGGTTTAAACCCCAATGCTGACTAAAGGGAAAAGTTCAGTTTAGAGTTTAAAACCCTAATGTTGACTGAATGGAAAAGTTCAGTTTAGGTTTTAAAACCCTAATGCTGACTGACTGAAAAAGTTCAGTTTAGGGTTTAAAACCCTAATGCTGACTGACTGGAAAAAGTTCAGTTTAGGGTTTAAAACCCTAATGCTGACTGAAAGGAAAAGTTCAGTTTAGGGTTTAAAACCCTAATGCTGACTGAATGGAAAAGTTCAATTTAGGGTATAAAACCCTAATGTTGACTGACTGGAAAAAGTTTAGTTTAGGGTTTAAAACCCTAATGCTGACTGAAAGGAAAAGTTCAGTTTAGGGTTTAAAACCCCAATGCTGACTAAAGGGAAAAGTTCAGTTTAGAGTTTAAAACCCTAATGCTGACTAAAGGGAAAAGTTCAGTTTAGGGTTTAAAACCCTAATGCTGACTGAATGGAAAAGTTCAGTTTAGGTTTTAAAACCCTAATGCTGACTGACTGGAAAAGTTCAGTTTAGGGTTTAAAACCTTAATGCTGACTGACTGGAAAAAGTTCAGTTTAGGGTTTAAAACCCTAATGCTGACAGAATGGAAAAGTTCAATTTACGGTTTAAACCCCTAATGCTGACTGACTTGAAAAAGTTCAGTTTAGGGTTTAAAACCCTAATGCTGACTGAAAGGAAAAGTTCAGTTTAAGGTTAAAAACCCTAATGCTGACTAAAGGGAAAAGTTCAGTTTAGGGTTTAAAACCCTAATGCTGACTAAAGGGAAAAGTTCAGTTTAGGGTTTAAAACCCTAATGCTGACTGAATGGAAAAGTTCAATTTAGGGTTTAAAACCCTAATGCTGACTGACTGGAAAAAGTTCAGTTTAGGGTTTAAAACCCTAATGCTGACTGAAAGGAAAAGTTCAGTTTAGGGTTTAAAACCCCAATGCTGACTAAAGGGTAAAGTTCAGTTTAGGGTTTAAAACCCTAATGCAGACTAAAGGAAAAGTTCAGTTTAGGGTTTAAAACCCTAATGCTGACTGAAAGGAAAAGTTCAGTTTAGGGTTTAAAACCCTAATGCTGACTGAATGGAAAAGTTCAATTTAGGGTTTAAAACCCTAATGCTGACTGACTGGAAAACGTTTAGTTTAGGGTTTAAAACCCTAATGCTGACTGAAAGGAAAAGTTCAGTTTAGGGTTTAAAACCCCAATGCTGACTAAAGGGAAAAGTTCAGTTTAGAGTTTAAAACCCTAATGCTGACTAAAGGGAAAAGTTCAGTTTAGGGTTTAAAACCCTAATGCTGACTGAATGGAAAAGTTCAGTTTAGGTTTTAAAACCCTAATGCTGACTGACTGAAAAAGTTCAGTTTAGGGTTTAAAACCCTAATGCTGACTGACTGGAAAAAGTTCAGTTTAGGGTTTAAAACCCTAATGCTGACTGAATGGAAAAGTTCAATTTACGGTTTAAAACCCTAATGCTGACTGACTGGAAAAAGTTCAGTTTAGGGTTTAAAACCCTAATGCTGACTGAAAGGAAAAGTTCAGTTTAGGGTTTAGAACCCCAATGCTGACTAAAGGGAAAAGTTCAACCCTAATGCTGACTAAAGGGAAAAGTTCAGTTTAGGGTTTAAAACCCTAATGCTGACTGAATGGAAAAGTTCAGTTTAGGGTTTAAAACCCTAATGCTGACTAACTGGAAAAAGTTCAGTTTAGGGTTTAAAACCCTAATGCTGACTGAAAGGGAAAAGTTCAGTTTAGGGTTTAAAACCCTAATGCTGACTAAAGGGAAAAGTTCAGTTTAGGGTTTAAAACCCTAATGCTGACTGAATGGAAAAGTTCAGTTTAGGGTTTAAAACCTTAATGCTGACTGACTGGAAAAAGTTCAGTTTAGGGTTTAAAACCCTAATGCTGACTGAAAGGAAAAGTTCAGTTTAGGGTTTAAAACCCCAATGCTGACTAAAGGGAAAAGTTCAGTTTAGGGTTTAAAACCCTAATGCAGACTAAAGGAAAAGTTTAGTTTAGGGTTTAAAACCCTAATGCTGACTGAAAGGAAAAGTTCAATTTAGGGTTTAAAACCCTAATGCTGACTGAATGGAAAAGTTCAATTTAGGGTATAAAACCCTAATGCTGACTGACTGGAAAAAGTTTAGTTTAGGGTTTAAAACCCTAATGCTGACTGAAAGGAAAAGTTCAGTTTAGGGTTAAAAACCCTAATGCTGACTAAAGGGAAAAGTTCAGTTTAGGGTTTAAAACCCTAATGCTGACTAAAGGGAAAAGTTCAGTTTAGGGTTTAAAACCCTAATGCTGACTGAATGGAAAAGTTCAATTTAGGGTTTAAAACCCTAATGCTGACTGACTGGAAAAAGTTCAGTTTAGGGTTTAAAACCCTAATGCTGACTGAAAGGAAAAGTTCAGTTTAGGGTTTAAAACCCCAATGCTGACTAAAGGGTAAAGTTCAGTTTAGGGTTTAAAACCCTAATGCAGACTAAAGGAAAAGTTCAGTTTAGGGTTTAAAACCCTAATGCTGACTGAAAGGAAAAGTTCAGTTTAGGGTTTAAAACCCTAATGCTGACTGAATGGAAAAGTTCAATTTAGGGTTTAAAACCCTAATGCTGACTGACTGGAAAACGTTTAGTTTAGGGTTTAAAACCCTAATGCTGACTGAAAGGAAAAGTTCAGTTTAGGGTTTAAAACCCCAATGCTGACTAAAGGGAAAAGTTCAGTTTAGAGTTTAAAACCCTAATGCTGACTAAAGGGAAAAGTTCAGTTTAGGGTTTAAAACCCTAATGCTGACTGAATGGAAAAGTTCAGTTTAGGTTTTAAAACCCTAATGCTGACTGACTGAAAAAGTTCAGTTTAGGGTTTAAAACCCTAATGCTGACTGACTGGAAAAAGTTCAGTTTAGGGTTTAAAACCCTAATGCTGACTGAATGGAAAAGTTCAATTTACGGTTTAAACCCCAATGCTGACTAAAGGGAAAAGTTCAGTTTAGAGTTTAAAACCCTAATGTTGACTGAATGGAAAAGTTCAGTTTAGGTTTTAAAACCCTAATGCTGACTGACTGAAAAAGTTCAGTTTAGGGTTTAAAACCCTAATGCTGACTGACTGGAAAAAGTTCAGTTTAGGGTTTAAAACCCTAATGCTGACTGAAAGGAAAAGTTCAGTTTAGGGTTTAAAACCCTAATGCTGACTGAATGGAAAAGTTCAATTTAGGGTATAAAACCCTAATGTTGACTGACTGGAAAAAGTTTAGTTTAGGGTTTAAAACCCTAATGCTGACTGAAAGGAAAAGTTCAGTTTAGGGTTTAAAACCCCAATGCTGACTAAAGGGAAAAGTTCAGTTTAGAGTTTAAAACCCTAATGCTGACTAAAGGGAAAAGTTCAGTTTAGGGTTTAAAACCCTAATGCTGACTGAATGGAAAAGTTCAGTTTAGGTTTTAAAACCCTAATGCTGACTGACTGGAAAAGTTCAGTTTAGGGTTTAAAACCTTAATGCTGACTGACTGGAAAAAGTTCAGTTTAGGGTTTAAAACCCTAATGCTGACAGAATGGAAAAGTTCAATTTACGGTTTAAACCCCTAATGCTGACTGACTTGAAAAAGTTCAGTTTAGGGTTTAAAACCCTAATGCTGACTGAAAGGAAAAGTTCAGTTTAAGGTTAAAAACCCTAATGCTGACTAAAGGGAAAAGTTCAGTTTAGGGTTTAAAACCCTAATGCTGACTAAAGGGAAAAGTTCAGTTTAGGGTTTAAAACCCTAATGCTGACTGAATGGAAAAGTTCAATTTAGGGTTTAAAACCCTAATGCTGACTGACTGGAAAAAGTTCAGTTTAGGGTTTAAAACCCTAATGCTGACTGAAAGGAAAAGTTCAGTTTAGGGTTTAAAACCCCAATGCTGACTAAAGGGTAAAGTTCAGTTTAGGGTTTAAAACCCTAATGCAGACTAAAGGAAAAGTTCAGTTTAGGGTTTAAAACCCTAATGCTGACTGAAAGGAAAAGTTCAGTTTAGGGTTTAAAACCCTAATGCTGACTGAATGGAAAAGTTCAATTTAGGGTTTAAAACCCTAATGCTGACTGACTGGAAAACGTTTAGTTTAGGGTTTAAAACCCTAATGCTGACTGAAAGGAAAAGTTCAGTTTAGGGTTTAAAACCCCAATGCTGACTAAAGGGAAAAGTTCAGTTTAGAGTTTAAAACCCTAATGCTGACTAAAGGGAAAAGTTCAGTTTAGGGTTTAAAACCCTAATGCTGACTGAATGGAAAAGTTCAGTTTAGGTTTTAAAACCCTAATGCTGACTGACTGAAAAAGTTCAGTTTAGGGTTTAAAACCCTAATGCTGACTGACTGGAAAAAGTTCAGTTTAGGGTTTAAAACCCTAATGCTGACTGAATGGAAAAGTTCAATTTACGGTTTAAAACCCTAATGCTGACTGACTGGAAAAAGTTCAGTTTAGGGTTTAAAACCCTAATGCTGACTGAAAGGAAAAGTTCAGTTTAGGGTTTAGAACCCCAATGCTGACTAAAGGGAAAAGTTCAACCCTAATGCTGACTAAAGGGAAAAGTTCAGTTTAGGGTTTAAAACCCTAATGCTGACTGAATGGAAAAGTTCAGTTTAGGGTTTAAAACCCTAATGCTGACTAACTGGAAAAAGTTCAGTTTAGGGTTTAAAACCCTAATGCTGACTGAAAGGGAAAAGTTCAGTTTAGGGTTTAAAACCCTAATGCTGACTAAAGGGAAAAGTTCAGTTTAGGGTTTAAAACCCTAATGCTGACTGAATGGAAAAGTTCAGTTTAGGGTTTAAAACCTTAATGCTGACTGACTGGAAAAAGTTCAGTTTAGGGTTTAAAACCCTAATGCTGACTGAAAGGAAAAGTTCAGTTTAGGGTTTAAAACCCCAATGCTGACTAAAGGGAAAAGTTCAGTTTAGGGTTTAAAACCCTAATGCAGACTAAAGGAAAAGTTTAGTTTAGGGTTTAAAACCCTAATGCTGACTGAAAGGAAAAGTTCAATTTAGGGTTTAAAACCCTAATGCTGACTGAATGGAAAAGTTCAATTTAGGGTATAAAACCCTAATGCTGACTGACTGGAAAAAGTTTAGTTTAGGGTTTAAAACCCTAATGCTGACTGAAAGGAAAAGTTCAGTTTAGGGTTTAAACCCCAATGCTGACTAAAGGGAAAAGTTCAGTTTAGAGTTTAAAACCCTAATGTTGACTGAATGGAAAAGTTCAGTTTAGGTTTTAAAACCCTAATGCTGACTGACTGAAAAAGTTCAGTTTAGGGTTTAAAACCCTAATGCTGACTGACTGGAAAAAGTTCAGTTTAGGGTTTAAAACCCTAATGCTGACTGAAAGGAAAAGTTCAGTTTAGGGTTTAAAACCCTAATGCTGACTGAATGGAAAAGTTCAATTTAGGGTATAAAACCCTAATGTTGACTGACTGGAAAAAGTTTAGTTTAGGGTTTAAAACCCTAATGCTGACTGAAAGGAAAAGTTCAGTTTAGGGTTTAAAACCCCAATGCTGACTAAAGGGAAAAGTTCAGTTTAGAGTTTAAAACCCTAATGCTGACTAAAGGGAAAAGTTCAGTTTAGGGTTTAAAACCCTAATGCTGACTGAATGGAAAAGTTCAGTTTAGGTTTTAAAACCCTAATGCTGACTGACTGGAAAAGTTCAGTTTAGGGTTTAAAACCTTAATGCTGACTGACTGGAAAAAGTTCAGTTTAGGGTTTAAAACCCTAATGCTGACAGAATGGAAAAGTTCAATTTACGGTTTAAACCCCTAATGCTGACTGACTTGAAAAAGTTCAGTTTAGGGTTTAAAACCCTAATGCTGACTGAAAGGAAAAGTTCAGTTTAAGGTTAAAAACCCTAATGCTGACTAAAGGGAAAAGTTCAGTTTAGGGTTTAAAACCCTAATGCTGACTAAAGGGAAAAGTTCAGTTTAGGGTTTAAAACCCTAATGCTGACTGAATGGAAAAGTTCAATTTAGGGTTTAAAACCCTAATGCTGACTGACTGGAAAAAGTTCAGTTTAGGGTTTAAAACCCTAATGCTGACTGAAAGGAAAAGTTCAGTTTAGGGTTTAAAACCCTAATGCTGACTAAAGGGAAAAGTTCAGTTTAGGGTTTAAAACCCTAATGCTGACTAAAGGGAAAAGTTCAGTTTAGGGTTTAAAACCCTAATGCTGACTGAAAGGAAAAGTTCAGTTTAGGGTTTAAAACCCTAATGCTGACTAAAGGAAAAGTTCAGTTTAGGGTTTAAAACCCTAATGCTGACCGAAAGGAAAAGTTCAGTTTAGGGTTTAAAACACTAATGCTGACTGAATGGAAAAAGTTCAGTTTAGGGTTTAAAACCCTAATGTTGACTGAAAGGAAAAGTTCAGTTTAGGGTTTAAAACCCCAATGCTGACTAAAGGGAAAAGTTCAATTTAGGGTTTAAAACCCTAATGCTGACTAAAGGGAAAAGTTCAGTTTAGGGTTTAAAACCCTAATGCTGATTAATGGAAAGAGTGCAATTTAGGGTTTAAAACCCTAATGCTGACTAAAGGAAAAAGTTTAGTTCAGGGTTTAAAACTCTAATGCTGACTAAAGGAAAAAGTTCAGTTCGGGGTTCAAAACCCTAATGTTGACTAAAGGAAAAGTTCAGTTTAGGGTTTAAAACCCTAATGCTGACCGAAAGGAAAATTTCAGTTTAGGGTTTAAAACCCTAATGCTGACAGAATGGAAAACGTTCAGTTTAGGGTTTAAAACCCTAATGCTGACTGAAAGGAAAAGTTCAGTTTAGGGTTTAAAACCCAAATGCTGACTAAAGGGAAAAGTTCAGTTTAGGGTTTAAAACCCTAATGCTGACCGAAAGGAAAAGTTCAGTTTAGATTTTAAAACCCTAGTGCTGACTGAATGGAAAAGTTCAGTTTAGGGTTTAAAACCCTAATGCTGACTGACTGGAAAAAGTTCAGTTTAGGGTTTAAAACCCTAATGCTGACTGAAAGGAAAAGTTCAGTTTAGGGTTAAAAACCCCAATGCTGACTAAAGGGAAAAGTTCAGTTTAGGGTTTAAAACCCTAATGCTGACTAAAGGGAAAAGTTCAGTTTAGGGTTTAAAACCCTAATGCTGAATGAATGGAAAAGTTCAATTTAGGGTTTAAAACCCTAATGCTGACTGACTGGAAAAAGTTCAGTTTAGGGTTTAAAACCCTAATGCTGACTAAAGGGAAAAGTTCAGTTTAGGGTTTAAAACCCCAATGCTGACTAAAGGGAAAAGTTTAGTTTAGGGTTTAAAACCCTAATGCTGACTGAAAGGAAAAGTTTAGTTTAGGGTTTAAAACCCTAATGCTGACTGAATGGAAAAGTTCAATTTAGGGTTTAAAACCCTAATGCTGACTGACTGGAAAAAGTTCAGTTTAGGGTTTAAAACCCTAATGCTGATTGAAAGGAAAAGTTCAGTTTAGGGTTTAAAACCCCAATGCTGACTAAAGGGAAAAGTTCAGTTTAGGGTTTAAAACCCTTATGCTGACTGAAGGGAAAAGTTCAGTTTAGGGTTTAAAACCCTAATGCTGACTGAAGGGAAAAGTTCAGTTTAGGGTTTAAAACCCTAATGCTGACTGAATGGAAAAGTTCAGTTTAGGTTTTAAAACCCTAATGCTGACTGACTGAAAAAGTTCAGTTTAGGGTTTAAAACCCTAATGCTGACTGACTGGAAAAAGTTCAGTTTAGGGTTTAAAACCCTAATGCTGACTGAATGGAAAAGTTCAATTTAGGGTTTAAAATCCTAATGCTGACTGACTGGAAAAAGTTCAGTTTATGGGTTTAAAACCCTAATGCTGACTGAAAGGAAAAGTTCAATTTAGGGTTTAAAACCCTAATGCTGACTAAAGGAAAAGTTCAGTTTAGGGTTTAAAACCCTAATGCTGACTAAAGGAAAGAGTTCAGTTTAGGGTTTAAAACCCTAATGCTGACTAAAGGAAAAAGTTCAGTTCAGGGTTTAAAACCCTAATGCTGACTAAAGGAAAAAGTTCAGTTCAGGGTATAAAACCCTAATGCTGACTAAAGGAAAAGTTCAGTTTAGGGTTTAAAACGCTAATGCTGATCGAAATGAAAATTTCAGTTTAGGGTTTAAAACCCTAATGCTGACTGAATGGAAAAAGTTCAGTTTAAGGTTTAAAACCCTAATGCTGACTGAAAGGAAAAGTTCAGTTTAGGGTTAAAAACCCTAATGCTGACTAAAGGGAAAAGTTTAGTTTAGGGTTTAAAACCCTAATGCTGACTAAAGGGAAAAGTTCAGTTTAGGGTTTAAAACCCTAATGCTGACTGAATGAAAAAGTTCAGTTTAGATTTTAAAACCCTAATGCTGACTGACTGGAAAAGTTCAGTTTAGGGTTTAAAACCGTAATGCTGACTGACTGGAAAAAGTTCAGTTTAGGGTTTAAAACCCTAATGCTGACTAAAGGGAAAAGTTCAGTTTAGGGTTTAAAACCCTAATGCTGACTAAAGGGAAAAGTTCAGTTTAGGGTTTAAAACCCTAATGCTGACTGAATGGAAAAGTTCAATTTAGGGTTTAAAACCCTAATGCTGACTGACTGGAAAAAGTTCAGTTTAGGGTTTAAAACCCTAATGCTGACTGAAAGGAAAAGTTCAGTTTAGGGTTTAAAACCCCAATGCTGACTAAAGGGAAAAGTTCAGTTTAGGGTTTAAAACCCTAATGCAGACTAAAGGAAAAGTTCAGTTTAGGGTTTAAAACCCTAATGCTGACTGAAAGGAAAAGTTCAGTTTAGGGTTTAAAACCCTAATGCTGACTGAATGGAAAAGTTCAATTTAGGGTTTAAAACCCTAATGCTGACTGACTGGAAAACGTTTAGTTTAGGGTTTAAAACCCTAATGTTGACTGAAAGGAAAAGTTCAGTTTAGGGTTTAAAACCCCAATGCTGACTAAAGGGAAAAGTTCAGTTTAGAGTTTAAAACCCTAATGCTGACTAAAGGGAAAAATTCAGTTTAGGGTTTAAAACCCTAATGCTGACTGAATGGAAAAGTTCAGTTTAGGTTATAAAACCCTAATGCTGACTGACTGGAAAAGTTCAGTTTAGGGTTTAAAACCCTAATGCTGACTGACTGAAAAAGTTCAGTTTAGGGTTTAAAACCCTAATGCTGACTGACTGGAAAAAGTTCAATTTACGGTTTAAAACCCTAATGCTGACTGAATGGAAAAGTTCAATTTAGGGTTTAAAATCCTAATGCTGACTGACTGGAAAAAGTTAAGTTTATGGGTTTAAAACCCTAATACTGACTGAAAGGAAAAGTTCAATTTAGGGTTTAAAACCCTAATGCTGACTAAAGGAAAAGTTCAGTTTAGGGTTTAAAACCCTAATGTTGACTAAAGGAAAGAGTTCAGTTTAGGGTTTAAAACCCTAATGCTGACTAAAGGAAAAAGTTCAGTTCAGGGTTTAAAACCCTAATGCTGACTAAAGGAAAAAGTTCAGTTTAGTGTTTAAAACCGTAATGCTGACTGACTGGAAAAAGTTCAGTTTAGGGTTTAAAACCCTAATGCTGACTAAAGGGAAAAGTTCAGTTTAGGGTTTAAAACCCTAATGCTGACTAAAGGGAAAAGTTCAGTTTAGGGTTTAAAACCCTAATGCTGACTGAATGGAAAAGTTCAATTTAGGGTTTAAAACCCTAATGCTGACTGACTGGAAAAAGTTCAGTTTAGGGTTTAAAACCCTAATGCTGACTGAAAGGAAAAGTTCAGTTTAGGGTTTAAAACCCCAATGCTGACTAAAGGGAAAAGTTCAGTTTAGGGTTTAAAACCCTAATGCAGACTAAAGGAAAAGTTCAGTTTAGGGTTTAAAACCCTAATGCTGACTGAAAGGAAAAGTTCAGTTTAGGGTTTAAAACCCTAATGCTGACTGAATGGAAAAGTTCAATTTAGGGTTTAAAACCCTAATGCTGACTGACTGGAAAACGTTTAGTTTAGGGTTTAAAACCCTAATGTTGACTGAAAGGAAAAGTTCAGTTTAGGGTTTAAAACCCCAATGCTGACTAAAGGGAAAAGTTCAGTTTAGAGTTTAAAACCCTAATGCTGACTAAAGGGAAAAATTCAGTTTAGGGTTTAAAACCCTAATGCTGACTGAATGGAAAAGTTCAGTTTAGGTTATAAAACCCTAATGCTGACTGACTGGAAAAGTTCAGTTTAGGGTTTAAAACCCTAATGCTGACTGACTGAAAAAGTTCAGTTTAGGGTTTAAAACCCTAATGCTGACTGACTGGAAAAAGTTCAATTTACGGTTTAAAACCCTAATGCTGACTGAATGGAAAAGTTCAATTTAGGGTTTAAAATCCTAATGCTGACTGACTGGAAAAAGTTAAGTTTATGGGTTTAAAACCCTAATACTGACTGAAAGGAAAAGTTCAATTTAGGGTTTAAAACCCTAATGCTGACTAAAGGAAAAGTTCAGTTTAGGGTTTAAAACCCTAATGTTGACTAAAGGAAAGAGTTCAGTTTAGGGTTTAAAACCCTAATGCTGACTAAAGGAAAAAGTTCAGTTCAGGGTTTAAAACCCTAATGCTGACTAAAGGAAAAAGTTCAGTTCAGGGTATAAAACCCTAATGCTGACTAAAGGAAAAGTTCAGTTTAGGGTTTAAAACGCTAATGCTGACCGAAATGAAAATTTCAGTTTAGGGTTTAAAACCCTAATGCTGACTGAATGGAAAAAGTTCAGTTTAGGGTTTAAAACCCTAATGCTGACTGAAAGGAAAAGATCAGTTTAGGGTTTAAAACCCTAATGCTGACTAAAGGGAAAAGTTCAGTTTAGGGTTTAAAACCCTAACGCTGACCGAAAGGAAAAGTTCAGTTTAGGATTTAAAACCCTAATGCTGACTAAGTGGAAAAGTTCAGTTTAGGGTTTAAAACCCTAATGCTGACTGACTGAAAAAAGTTCAGTTTAGGGTTTAAAACCCTAATGCTGACTGAAAGGAAAAGTTCAGTTTAGGGTTAAAAACCCTAATGCTGACTAAAGGGAAAAGTTTAGTTTAGGGTTTAAAACCCTAATGCTGACTAAAGGGAAAAGTTCAGTTTAGGGTTTAAAACCCTAATGCTGACTGAATGGAAAAGTTCAGTTTAGGTTTTAAAACCCTAATGCTGACTGACTGGAAAAGTTCAGTTTAGGGTTTAAAACCGTAATGCTGACTGACTGGAAAAAGTTCAGTTTAGGGTTTAAAACCCTAATGCTGACAGAATGGAAAAGTTCAATTTACGGTTTAAACCCCTAATGCTGACTGACTTGAAAAAGTTCAGTTTAGGGTTTAAAACCCTAATGCTGACTGAAAGGAAAAGTTCAGTTTAGGGTTTAAAACCCCAATGCTGACTAAAGGGAAAAGTTCAGTTTAGGGTTTAAAACCCTAATGCTGACTAAAGGGAAAAGTTCAGTTTAGGGTTTAAAACCCCAATGCTGACTAAAGGGAAAAGTTCAGTTTAGAGTTTAAAACCCTAATGCTGACTAAAGGGAAAAGTTCAGTTTAGAGTTTAAAACCCTAATGCTGACTAAAGGGAAAAGTTCAGTTTAGGGTTTAAAACCCTAATGCTGACTGAATGGAAAAGTTCAGTTTAGGTTTTAAAACCCTAATGCTGACTGACTGGAAAAGTTCAGTTTAGGGTTTAAAACCCTAATGCTGACTGACTGGAAAAAGTTCAGTTTAGGGTTTAAAACCCTAATGCTGACTGAATGGAAAAGTTCAATTTACGGTTTAAAACCCTAATGCTGACTGACTGGAAAAAGTTCAGTTTAGGGTTTAAAACCCTAATGCTGACTGAAAGGAAAAGTTCAGTTTAGGATTTAAAACCCCAATGCTGACTAAAGGGAAAAGTTCAGTTTAGGGTTTAAAACCCTAATGCTGACTAAAGGGAAAAGTTCAGTTTAGGGTTTAAAACCCTAATGCTGACTGAATGGAAAAGTTCAGTTTAGGGTATAAAACCCTAATGCTGACTAACTGGAAAAAGTTCAGTTTAGGGTTTAAAACCCTAATGCTGACTGAAAGGAAAAGTTCAGTTTAGGGTTTAAAACCCTAATGCTGACTAAAGGGAAAAGTTCAGTTTAGGGTTTAAAACCCTAATGCTGTCTGAAAGGAAAAGTTCAGTTTAGGGTTTAAAACCCTAATGCTGACTAAAGGAAAAGTTTAGTTTAGGGTTTAAAACCCTAATGCTGACCGAAAGGAAAAGTTCAGTTTAGGGTTTAAAACACTAATGCTGACTGAATGGAAAAAGTTCAGTTTAGGGTTTAAAACCTTAATGCTGACTGAAAGGAAAAGTTCAGTTTAGGGTTTAAAACCCCAATGCTGACTAAAGGGAAAAGTTCAGTTTAGGGTTTAAAACCCTAATGCTGACTAAAGGGAAAAGTTCAGTTTAGGGTTTAAAACCCTAATGCTGACTAATGGATAGAGTGCAGTTTAGGGTTTAAAACCCTAATGCTGACTAAAGGAAAAAGTTTAGTTCAGGGTTTAAAACTCTAATGCTGACTAAAGGAAAAAGTTCAGTTCGGGGTTCAAAACCCTAATGTTGACTAAAGGAAAAGTTCAGTTTAGGGTTTAAAACCCTAATGCTGACCGAAAGGAAAATTTCAGTTTAGGGTTTAAAACCCTAATGCTGACAGAATGGAAAACGTTCAGTTTAGGGTTTAAAACCCTAATGCTGACTGAAAGGAAAAGTTCAGTTTAGGGTTTAAAACCCAAATGCTGACTAAAGGGAAAAGTTCAGTTTAGGGTTTAAAACCCTAATGCTGACCGAAAGGAAAAGTTCAGTTTAGATTTTAAAACCCTAGTGCTGACTGAATGGAAAAGTTCAGTTTAGGGTTTAAAACCCTAATGCTGACTGACTGGAAAAAGTTCAGTTTAGGGTTTAAAACCTTAATGCTGACTGAAAGGAAAAGTTCAGTTTAGGGTTAAAAACCCCAATGCTGACTAAAGGGAAAAGTTCAGTTTAGGGTTTAAAACCCTAATGCTGACTAAAGGGAAAAGTTCAGTTTAGGGTTTAAAACCCTAATGCTGAATGAATGGAAAAGTTCAATTTAGGGTTTAAAACCCTAATGCTGACTGACTGGAAAAAGTTCAGTTTAGGGTTTAAAACCCTAATGCTGACTAAAGGGAAAAGTTCAGTTTAGGGTTTAAAACCCCAATGCTGACTAAAGGGAAAAGTTTAGTTTAGGGTTTAAAACCCTAATGCTGACTGAAAGGAAAAGTTTAGTTTAGGGTTTAAAACCCTAATGCTGACTGAATGGAAAAGTTCAATTTAGGGTTTAAAACCCTAATGCTGACTGACTGGAAAAAGTTCAGTTTAGGGTTTAAAACCCTAATGCTGATTGAAAGGAAAAGTTCAGTTTAGGGTTTAAAACCCCAATGCTGACTAAAGGGAAAAGTTCAGTTTAGGGTTTAAAACCCTTATGCTGACTGAAGGGAAAAGTTCAGTTTAGGGTTTAAAACCCTAATGCTGACTGAAGGGAAAAGTTCAGTTTAGGGTTTAAAACCCTAATGCTGACTGAATGGAAAAGTTCAGTTTAGGTTTTAAAACCCTAATGCTGACTGACTGAAAAAGTTCAGTTTAGGGTTTAAAACCCTAATGCTGACTGACTGGAAAAAGTTCAGTTTAGGGTTTAAAACCCTAATGCTGACTGAATGGAAAAGTTCAATTTAGGGTTTAAAATCCTAATGCTGACTGACTGGAAAAAGTTCAGTTTATGGGTTTAAAACCCTAATGCTGACTGAAAGGAAAAGTTCAATTTAGGGTTTAAAACCCTAATGCTGACTAAAGGAAAAGTTCAGTTTAGGGTTTAAAACCCTAATGCTGACTAAAGGAAAGAGTTCAGTTTAGGGTTTAAAACCCTAATGCTGACTAAAGGAAAAAGTTCAGTTCAGGGTTTAAAACCCTAATGCTGACTAAAGGAAAAAGTTCAGTTCAGGGTATAAAACCCTAATGCTGACTAAAGGAAAAGTTCAGTTTAGGGTTTAAAACGCTAATGCTGATCGAAATGAAAATTTCAGTTTAGGGTTTAAAACCCTAATGCTGACTGAATGGAAAAAGTTCAGTTTAAGGTTTAAAACCCTAATGCTGACTGAAAGGAAAAGTTCAGTTTAGGGTTAAAAACCCTAATGCTGACTAAAGGGAAAAGTTTAGTTTAGGGTTTAAAACCCTAATGCTGACTAAAGGGAAAAGTTCAGTTTAGGGTTTAAAACCCTAATGCTGACTGAATGGAAAAGTTCAGTTTAGATTTTAAAACCCTAATGCTGACTGACTGGAAAAGTTCAGTTTAGGGTTTAAAACCGTAATGCTGACTGACTGGAAAAAGTTCAGTTTAGGGTTTAAAACCCTAATGCTGACTAAAGGGAAAAGTTCAGTTTAGGGTTTAAAACCCTAATGCTGACTAAAGGGAAAAGTTCAGTTTAGGGTTTAAAACCCTAATGCTGACTGAATGGAAAAGTTCAATTTAGGGTTTAAAACCCTAATGCTGACTGACTGGAAAAAGTTCAGTTTAGGGTTTAAAACCCTAATGCTGACTGAAAGGAAAAGTTCAGTTTAGGGTTTAAAACCCCAATGCTGACTAAAGGGAAAAGTTCAGTTTAGGGTTTAAAACCCTAATGCAGACTAAAGGAAAAGTTCAGTTTAGGGTTTAAAACCCTAATGCTGACTGAAAGGAAAAGTTCAGTTTAGGGTTTAAAACCCTAATGCTGACTGAATGGAAAAGTTCAATTTAGGGTTTAAAACCCTAATGCTGACTGACTGGAAAACGTTTAGTTTAGGGTTTAAAACCCTAATGTTGACTGAAAGGAAAAGTTCAGTTTAGGGTTTAAAACCCCAATGCTGACTAAAGGGAAAAGTTCAGTTTAGAGTTTAAAACCCTAATGCTGACTAAAGGGAAAAATTCAGTTTAGGGTTTAAAACCCTAATGCTGACTGAATGGAAAAGTTCAGTTTAGGTTATAAAACCCTAATGCTGACTGACTGGAAAAGTTCAGTTTAGGGTTTAAAACCCTAATGCTGACTGACTGAAAAAGTTCAGTTTAGGGTTTAAAACCCTAATGCTGACTGACTGGAAAAAGTTCAATTTACGGTTTAAAACCCTAATGCTGACTGAATGGAAAAGTTCAATTTAGGGTTTAAAATCCTAATGCTGACTGACTGGAAAAAGTTAAGTTTATGGGTTTAAAACCCTAATACTGACTGAAAGGAAAAGTTCAATTTAGGGTTTAAAACCCTAATGCTGACTAAAGGAAAAGTTCAGTTTAGGGTTTAAAACCCTAATGTTGACTAAAGGAAAGAGTTCAGTTTAGGGTTTAAAACCCTAATGCTGACTAAAGGAAAAAGTTCAGTTCAGGGTTTAAAACCCTAATGCTGACTAAAGGAAAAAGTTCAGTTCAGGGTATAAAACCCTAATGCTGACTAAAGGAAAAGTTCAGTTTAGGGTTTAAAACGCTAATGCTGACCGAAATGAAAATTTCAGTTTAGGGTTTAAAACCCTAATGCTGACTGAATGGAAAAAGTTCAGTTTAGGGTTTAAAACCCTAATGCTGACTGAAAGGAAAAGATCAGTTTAGGGTTTAAAACCCTAATGCTGACTAAAGGGAAAAGTTCAGTTTAGGGTTTAAAACCCTAACGCTGACCGAAAGGAAAAGTTCAGTTTAGGATTTAAAACCCTAATGCTGACTAAGTGGAAAAGTTCAGTTTAGGGTTTAAAACCCTAATGCTGACTGACTGAAAAAAGTTCAGTTTAGGGTTTAAAACCCTAATGCTGACTGAAAGGAAAAGTTCAGTTTAGGGTTAAAAACCCTAATGCTGACTAAAGGGAAAAGTTTAGTTTAGGGTTTAAAACCCTAATGCTGACTAAAGGGAAAAGTTCAGTTTAGGGTTTAAAACCCTAATGCTGACTGAATGGAAAAGTTCAGTTTAGGTTTTAAAACCCTAATGCTGACTGACTGGAAAAGTTCAGTTTAGGGTTTAAAACCGTAATGCTGACTGACTGGAAAAAGTTCAGTTTAGGGTTTAAAACCCTAATGCTGACAGAATGGAAAAGTTCAATTTACGGTTTAAACCCCTAATGCTGACTGACTTGAAAAAGTTCAGTTTAGGGTTTAAAACCCTAATGCTGACTGAAAGGAAAAGTTCAGTTTAGGGTTTAAAACCCCAATGCTGACTAAAGGGAAAAGTTCAGTTTAGGGTTTAAAACCCTAATGCTGACTAAAGGGAAAAGTTCAGTTTAGGGTTTAAAACCCCAATGCTGACTAAAGGGAAAAGTTCAGTTTAGAGTTTAAAACCCTAATGCTGACTAAAGGGAAAAGTTCAGTTTAGAGTTTAAAACCCTAATGCTGACTAAAGGGAAAAGTTCAGTTTAGGGTTTAAAACCCTAATGCTGACTGAATGGAAAAGTTCAGTTTAGGTTTTAAAACCCTAATGCTGACTGACTGGAAAAGTTCAGTTTAGGGTTTAAAACCCTAATGCTGACTGACTGGAAAAAGTTCAGTTTAGGGTTTAAAACCCTAATGCTGACTGAATGGAAAAGTTCAATTTACGGTTTAAAACCCTAATGCTGACTGACTGGAAAAAGTTCAGTTTAGGGTTTAAAACCCTAATGCTGACTGAAAGGAAAAGTTCAGTTTAGGATTTAAAACCCCAATGCTGACTAAAGGGAAAAGTTCAGTTTAGGGTTTAAAACCCTAATGCTGACTAAAGGGAAAAGTTCAGTTTAGGGTTTAAAACCCTAATGCTGACTGAATGGAAAAGTTCAGTTTAGGGTATAAAACCCTAATGCTGACTAACTGGAAAAAGTTCAGTTTAGGGTTTAAAACCCTAATGCTGACTGAAAGGAAAAGTTCAGTTTAGGGTTTAAAACCCTAATGCTGACTAAAGGGAAAAGTTCAGTTTAGGGTTTAAAACCCTAATGCTGTCTGAAAGGAAAAGTTCAGTTTAGGGTTTAAAACCCTAATGCTGACTAAAGGAAAAGTTTAGTTTAGGGTTTAAAACCCTAATGCTGACCGAAAGGAAAAGTTCAGTTTAGGGTTTAAAACACTAATGCTGACTGAATGGAAAAAGTTCAGTTTAGGGTTTAAAACCTTAATGCTGACTGAAAGGAAAAGTTCAGTTTAGGGTTTAAAACCCCAATGCTGACAAAAGGGAAAAGTTCAGTTTAGGGTTTAAAACCCTAATGCTGACTAAAGGGAAAAGTTCAGTTTAGGGTTTAAAACCCTAATGCTGACTAATGGATAGAGTGCAGTTTAGGGTTTAAAACCCTAATGCTGACTAAAGGAAAAAGTTCAGTTCAAGGTTTAAAACCCTAATGCTGACTAAAGGAAAAAGTTCAGTTCGGGGTTTAAAACCCTAATGCTGACTAAAGGAAAAGTTCAGTTTAGGGTTTAAAACCCTAATGCTTGACTGAAAGGAAAAGTTCAGTTTAGGGTTAAAAACCCTAATGCTGACTAAAGGGAAAAGTTCAGTTTAGGGTTTAAAACCCTAATGCTGACTAAAGGGAAAAGTTCAGTTTAGGGTTTAAAACCCTAATGCTGACTGAATGGAAAAGTTCAATTTAGGGTTTAAAACCCTAATGCTGACTGACTGGAAAAAGTTCAGTTTAGGGTTTAAAACCCTAATGCTGACTGAAAGGAAAAGTTCAGTTTAGGGTTTAAAACCCCAATGCTGACTAAAGGGAAAAGTTCAGTTTAGGGTTTAAAACCCTAATGCAGACTAAAGGAAAAGTTCAGTTTAGGGTTTAAAACCCTAATGCTGACTGAAAGGAAAAGTTCAGTTTAGGGTTTAAAACCCTAATGCTGACTGAATGGAAAAGTTCAATTTAGGGTTTAAAACCCTAATGCTGACTGACTGGAAAACGTTTAGTTTAGGGTTTAAAACCCTAATGCTGACTGAAAGGAAAAGTTCAGTTTAGGGTTTAAAACCCCAATGCTGACTAAAGGGAAAAGTTCAGTTTAGAGTTTAAAACCCTAATGCTGACTAAAGGGAAAAGTTCAGTTTAGGGTTTAAAACCCTAATGCTGACTGAATGGAAAAGTTCAGTTTAGGTTTTAAAACCCTAATGCTGACTGACTGGAAAAGTTCAGTTTAGGGTTTAAAACCCTAATGCTGACTGACTGAAAAAGTTCAGTTTAGGGTTTAAAACCCTAATGCTGACTGACTGGAAAAAGTTCAATTTACGGTTTAAAACCCTAATGCTGACTGAATGGAAAAGTTCAATTTAGGGTTTAAATCCTAATGCTGACTGACTGGAAAAAGTTCAGTTTATGGGTTTAAAACCCTAATGCTGACTGAAAGGAAAAGTTCAATTTAGGGTTTAAAACCCTAATGCTGACTAAAGGAAAAGTTCAGTTTAGGGTTTAAAACCCTAATGCTGACTAAAGGAAAGAGTTCAGTTTAGGGTTTAAAACGCTAATGCTGACCGAAATGAAAATTTCAGTTTAGGGTTTAAAACCCTAATGCTGACTGAATGGAAAAAGTTCAGTTTAGGGTTTAAAACCCTAATGCTGACTGAAAGGAAAAGTTCAGTTTAGGGTTTAAAACCCTAATGCTGACTAAAGGGAAAAGTTCAGTTTAGGGTTTAAAATCCTAACGCTGACCGAAAGGAAAAGTTCAGTTTAGGATTTAAAACCATAATGCTGACTGAGTGGAAAAGTTCAGTTTAGGGTTTAAAACCCTAATGCTGACTGACTGGAAAAAGTTCAGTTTAGGGTTTAAAACCCTAATGCTGACTGAAAGGAAAAGTTCAGTTTAGGGTTAAAAACCCTAATGCTGACTAAAGGGAAAAGTTTAGTTTAGGGTTTAAAACCCTAATGCTGACTAAAGGGAAAAGTTCAGTTTAGGGTTTAAAACCCTAATGCTGACTGAATGGAAAAGTTCAGTTTAGGTTTTAAAACCCTAATGCTGACTGACTGGAAAAGTTCAGTTTAGGGTTTAAAACCGTAATGCTGACTGACTGGAAAAAGTTCAGTTTATGGTTTAAAACCCTAATGCTGACAGAATGGAAAAGTTCAATTTACGGTTTAAACCCCTAATGCTGACTGACTTGAAAAAGTTCAGTTTAGGGTTTAAAACCCTAATGCTGACTGAAAGGAAAAGTTCAGTTTAGGGTTTAAAACCCCAATGCTGACTAAAGGGAAAAGTTCAGTTTAGGGTTTAAAACCCTAATGCTGACTAAAGGGAAAAGTTCAGTTTAGGGTTTAAAACCCCAATGCTGACTAAAGGGAAAAGTTCAGTTTAGAGTTTAAAACCCTAATGCTGACTAAAGGGAAAAGTTCAGTTTAGAGTTTAAAACCCTAATGCTGACTAAAGGGAAAAGTTTAGTTTAGGGTTTAAAACCCTAATGCTGACTGAATGGAAAAGTTCAATTTAGGTTTTAAAACCCTAATGCTGACTGACTGGAAAAGTTCAGTTTAGGGTTTAAAACCCTAATGCTGACTGACTGGAAAAAGTTCAGTTTAGGGTTTAAAACCCTAATGCTGACTGAATGGAAAAGTTCAATTTACGGTTTAAAACCCTAATGCTGACTGACTGGAAAAAGTTCAGTTTAGGGTTTAAAACCCTAATGCTGACTGAAAGGAAAAGTTCAGTTTAGGATTTAAAACCCCAATGCTGACTAAAGGGAAAAGTTCAGTTTAGGGTTTAAAACCCTAATGCTGACTAAAGGGAAAAGTTCAGTTTAGGGTTTAAAACCCTAATGCTGACTGAATGGAAAAGTTCAGTTTAGGGTATAAAACCCTAATGCTGACTAACTGGAAAAAGTTCAGTTTAGGGTTTAAAACCCTAATGCTGACTGAAAGGAAAAGTTCAGTTTAGGGTTTAAAACCCTAATGCTGACTAAAGGGAAAAGTTCAGTTTAGGGTTTAAAACCCTAATGCTGACTAAAGGGAAAAGTTCAGTTTAGGGTTTAAAACCCTAATGCTGACTGAAAGGAAAAGTTCAGTTTAGGGTTTAAAACCCTAATGCTGACTAAAGGAAAAGTTTAGTTTAGGGTTTAAAACCCTAATGCTGACCGAAAGGAAAAGTTCAGTTTAGGGTTTAAAACACTAATGCTGACTGAATGGAAAAAGTTCAGTTTAGGGTTTAAAACCCTAATGTTGACTGAAAGGAAAAGTTCAGTTTAGGGTTTAAAACCCCAATGCTGACTAAAGGGAAAAGTTCAGTTTAGGGTTTAAAACCCTAATGCTGACTAAAGGGAAAAGTTCAGTTTAGGGTTTAAAACCCTAATGCTGACTAATGGATAGAGTGCAGTTTAGGGTTTAAAACCCTAATGCTGACTAAAGGAAAAAGTTCAGTTCAAGGTTTAAAACCCTAATGCTGACTAAAGGAAAAAGTTCAGTTCGGGGTTTAAAACCCTAATGCTGACTAAAGGAAAAGTTCAGTTTAGGGTTTAAAACCCTAATGCTGACCGAAAGGAAAATTTCAGTTTAGGGTTTAAAACCCTAATGCTGACTGAATGGAAAAAGTTCAGTTTAGGGTTTAAAACCCTAATGCTGACAGAAAGGAAAAGTTCAGTTTAGGGTTTAAAACCCAAATGCTGACTAAAGGGAAAAGTTCAGTTTAGGGTTTAAAACCCTAATGTTGACCGAAAGGAAAAGTTCAGTTTAGGGTTTAAAACCCTAATGTTGACTGAATGGAAAAGTTCAGTTTAGGGTTTAAAACCCTAATGCTGACTGACTGGAAAAAGTTCAGTTTAGGGTTTAAAACCCTAATGCTGACTGAAAGGAAAAGTTCAGTTTAGGGTTAAAAACCCTAATGCTGACTAAAGGGAAAAGTTCAGTTTAGGGTTTAAAACCCTAATGCTGACTGACTGGAAAAAGTTTAGTTTAGGGTTTAAAACCCTAATGCTGACTGAAAGGAAAAGTTCAGTTTAGGGCTTAAAACCCTAATGCTGACTGACTGGAAAAAGTTCAGTTTAGGGTTTAAATCCCTAATGCTGACTGAATGGAAAAGTTCAGTTTAGGGTTTAAAACCTTAATGCTGACTGACTGGAAAAAGTTCAGTTTAGGGTTTAAAACCCTAATGCTGACTGAAAGGAAAAGTTCAGTTTAGGGTTTAAAACCCCAATGCTGACTAAAGGGAAAAGTTCAGTTTAGGGTTTAAAACCCTAATGCTGACTAAAGGGAAAAGTTCAGTTTAGGGTTTAAAACCCCAATGCTGACTAAAGGGAAAAGTTCAGTTTAGGGTTTAAAACCCTAATGCTGACTAAAGGGAAAAGTTCAATTTAGGGTTTAAAACCCTAATGCTGACTGAATGGAAAAGTTCAGTTTAGGGTTTAAAACCTTAATGCTGACTGACTGGAAAAAGTTCAGTTTAGGGTTTAAAACCCTAATGCTGACTGAAAGGAAAAGTTCAGTTTAGGGTTTAAAACCCCAATGCTGACTAAAGGGAAAAGTTCAGTTTAGGGTTTAAAACCCTAATGCTGACTGAAAGGAAAAGTTCAGTTTAGGGTTTAAAACCCTAATGCTGACTGAATGGAAAAGTTCAATTTAGGGTATAAAACCCTAATGCTGACTGACTGGAAAAAGTTTAGTTTAGGGTTTAAAACCCTAATGCTGACTGAAAGGAAAAGTTCAGTTTAGGGTTTAAAACCCCAATGCTGACTAAAGGGAAAAGTTCAGTTTAGAGTTTAAAACCCTAATGCTGACTAAAGGGAAAAGTTCAGTTTAGGGTTTAAAACCCTAATGCTGACTGAATGGAAAAGTTCAGTTTAGGTTTTAAAACCCTAATGCTGACTGACTGGAAAAGTTCAGTTTAGGGTTTAAAACCTTAATGCTGACTGACTGGAAAAAGTTCAGTTTAGGGTTTAAAACCCTAATGCTGACAGAATGGAAAAGTTCAATTTACGGTTTAAACCCCTAATGCTGACTGACTTGAAAAAGTTCAGTTTAGGGTTTAAAACCCTAATGCTGACTGAAAGGAAAAGTTCAGTTTAGGGTTTAAAACCCCAATGCTGACTAAAGGGAAAAGTTCAGTTTAGGGTTTAAAACCCTAATGCTGACTAAAGGGAAAAGTTCAGTTTAGGGTTTAAAACCCTAATGCTGACTAATGGATAGAGTGCAGTTTAGGGTTTAAAACCCTAATGCTGACTAACTGGAAAAAGTTCAGTTTAGGGTTTAAAACCCTAATGTTGACTGAAAGGAAAAGTTCAGTTTAGGGTTTAAAACCCTAATGCTGACTAAAGGGAAAAGTTCAGTTTAGGGTTTAAAACCCTAATGCTGACTAAAGGGAAAAGTTCAGTTTAGGGTTTAAAACCCTAATGCTGACTGAAAGGAAAAGTTCAGTTTAGGGTTTAAAACCCTAATGCTGACTAAAGGAAAGGTTCAGTTTAGGGTTTAAAACCCTAATGCTGACCGAAAGGAAAAGTTCAGTTTAGGGTTTAAAACACTAATGCTGACTGAATGGAAAAAGTTCAGTTTAGGGTTTAAAACCCTAATGTTGACTGAAAGGAAAAGTTCAGTTTAGGGTTTAAAACCCCAATGCTGACTAAAGGGAAAAGTTCAATTTAGGGTTTAAAACCCTAATGCTGACTAAAGGGAAAAGTTCAGTTTAGGGTTTAAAACCCTAATGCTGATTAATGGAAAGAGTGCAGTTAAGGGTTTAAAACCCTAATGCTGACTAAAGGAAAAAGTTCAGTTCAAGGTTTAAAACTCTAATGCTGACTAAAGAAAAAAGTTCAGTTCGAGGTTTAAAACCCTAATGCTGACTAAAGGAAAAGTTCAGTTTAGGGTTTAAAACCCTAATGCTGACCGAAAGGAAAATTTCAGTTTAGGGTTTAAAACCCTAATGCTGACTGAATGGAAAAAGTTCAGTTTAGGGTTTAAAACCCTAATGCTGACTGAAAGGAAAAGTTCAGTTTAGGGTTTAAAACCCAAATGCTGACTAAAGGGAAAAGTTCAGTTTAGGATTTAAAACCCTAATGCTGACCGAAAGGAAAAGTTCAGTTTAGATTTTAAAACCCTAATGCTGACTGAATGGAAAAGTTCAGTTTAGGGTTTAAAACCCTAATGCTGACTGACTGGAAAAAGTTCAGTTTAGGGTTTAAAACCCTAATGCTGACTGAAAGGAAAAGTTCAGTTTAGGGTTAAATACCCCAATGCTGACTAAAGGGAAAAGTTCAGTTTAGGGTTTAAAACCCTAATGCTGACTAAAGGGAAAAGTTCAGTTTAGGGTTTAAAACCCTAATGCTGAATGAATGGAAAAGTTCAATTTAGGATTTAAAACCCTAATGCTGACTGACTGGAAAAAGTTCAGTTTAGGGTTTAAAACCCTAATGCTGACTGAAAGGAAAAGTTTAATTTAGGGTTTAAAATCCCAATGCTGACTAAAGGGAAAAGTTTAGTTTAGGGTTTAAAACCCTAATGCTGACTAAAGGAAAAGTTCAGTTTAGATTTTAAAACCCTAATGCTGACTGAATGGAAAAGTTCAGTTTAGGGTTTAAAACCCTAATGCTGACTGAATGGAAAAGTTCAATTTAGGGTTTAAAACCCTAATGCTGACTGACTGGAAAAAGTTCAGTTTAGGGTTTAAAACCCTAATGCTGATTGAAAGGAAAAGTTCAGTTTAGGGTTTAAAACCCCAATGCTGACTAAAGGGAAAAGTTCAGTTTAGGGTTTAAAACCCTTATGCTGACTGAAGGGAAAAGTTCAGTTTAGGGTTTAAAACCCTAATGCTGACTGAAGGGAAAAGTTCAGTTTAGGGTTTAAAACCCTAATGCTGACTGAATGGAAAAGTTCAGTTTAGGTTTTAAAACCCTAATGCTGACTGACTGAAAAAGTTCAGTTTAGGGTTTAAAACCCTAATGCTGACTGACTGGAAAAAGTTCAGTTTAGGGTTTAAAACCCTAATGCTGACTGAATGGAAAAGTTCAATTTAGGGTTTAAAATCCTAATGCTGACTGACTGGAAAAAGTTCAGTTTATGGGTTTAAAACCCTAATGCTGACTGAAAGGAAAAGTTCAATTTAGGGTTTAAAACCCTAATGCTGACTAAAGGAAAAGTTCAGTTTAGGGTTTAAAACCCTAATGCTGAACTAAAGGAAAGAGTTCAGTTTAGGGTTTAAAACCCTAATGCTGACTAAAGGAAAAAGTTCAGTTCAGGGTTTAAAACCCTAATGCTGACTAAAGGAAAAAGTTCAGTTCAGGGTATAAAACCCTAATGCTGACTAAAGGAAAAGTTCAGTTTAGGGTTTAAAACGCTAATGCTGACCGAAATGAAAATTTCAGTTTAGGGTTTAAAACCCTAATGCTGACTGAATGGAAAAAGTTCAGTTTAAGGTTTAAAACCCTAATGCTAACTAAAGGAAAGAGTTCAGTTTAGGGTTTAAAACCCTAATGCTGACTAAAGGAAAAAGTTCAGTTTAGGGTTTAAAACCCTAATGCTGACTAAAGGGAAAAGTTCAGTTTAGGGTTTAAAACCCTAACGCTGACCGAAAGGAAAAGTTCAGTTTAGGATTTAAAACCCTAATGCTGACTGAATGGAAAAGTTCAGTTTAGGGTTTAAAACCCTAATGCTGACTGACTGGAAAAAGTTCAATTTAGGGTTTAAAACCCTAATGTTGACTGAAAGGAAAAGTTCAGTTTAGGGTTAAAAACCCTAATGCTGACTAAAGGGAAAAGTTCAGTTTAGGGTTTAAAACCCTAATGCTGACTAAAGGGAAAAGTTCAGTTTAGGGTTTAAAACCCTAATGCTGACTGAATGGAAAAGTTCAATTTAGGGTTTAAAACCCTAATGCTGACTGACTGGAAAAAGTTCAGTTTAGGGTTTAAAACCCTAATGCTGACTGAAAGGAAAAGTTCAGTTTAGGGTTTAAAACCCCAATGCTGACTAAAGGGAAAAGTTCAGTTTAGGGTTTAAAACCCTAATGCAGACTAAAGGAAAAGTTCAGTTTAGGGTTTAAAACCCTAATGCTGACTGAAAGGAAAAGTTCAGTATAGGGTTTAAAACCCTAATGCTGACTGAATGGAAAAGTTCAATTTAGGGTTTAAAACCCTAATGCTGACTGACTGGAAAACGTTTAGTTTAGGGTTTAAAACCCTAATGCTGACTGGAAAGGAAAAGTTTAGTTTAGGGTTTAAAACCCCAATGCTGACTAAAGGGAAAAGTTCAGTTTAGAGTTTAAAACCCTAATGCTGACTAAAGGGAAAAGTTCAGTTTAGGGTTTAAAACCCTAATGCTGACTGAATGGAAAAGTTCAGTTTAGGTTTTAAAACCCTAATGCTGACTGACTGAAAAAGTTCAGTTTAGGGTTTAAAACCCTAATGCTGACTGACTGGAAAAAGTTCAGTTTAGGGTTAAAAACCCTAATGCTGACTAAAGGGAAAAGTTCAGTTTAGGGTTTAAAACCCTAATGCTGACTAAAGGGAAAAGTTCAGTTTAGGGTTTAAAACCCCAATGCTGACTAAAGGGAAAAGTTCAGTTTAGGGTTTAAAACCCTAATGCTGACTAAAGGGAAAAGTTCAGTTTAGGGTTTAAAACCCCAATGCTGACTAAAGGGAAAAGTTCAGTTTAGAGTTTAAAACCCTAATGCTGACTAAAGGGAAAAGTTCAGTTTAGAGTTTAAAACCCTAATGCTGACTAAAGGGAAAAGTTCAGTTTAGGGTTTAAAACCCAAATGCTGACTAAAGGGAAAAGTTCAGTTTAGGGTTTAAAACCCTAATGTTGACCGAAAGGAAAAGTTCAGTTTAGGGTTTAAAACCCTAATGTTGACTGAATGGAAAAGTTCAGTTTAGGGTTTAAAACCCTAATGCTGACTGACTGGAAAAAGTTCAGTTTAGGGTTTAAAACCCTAATGCTGACTGAAAGGAAAAGTTCAGTTTAGGGTTAAAAACCCTAATGCTGACTAAAGGGAAAAGTTCAGTTTAGGGTTTAAAACCCTAATGCTGACTGACTGGAAAAAGTTTAGTTTAGGGTTTAAAACCCTAATGCTGACTGAAAGGAAAAGTTCAGTTTAGGGCTTAAAACCCTAATGCTGACTGACTGGAAAAAGTTCAGTTTAGGGTTTAAATCCCTAATGCTGACTGAATGGAAAAGTTCAGTTTAGGGTTTAAAACCTTAATGCTGACTGACTGGAAAAAGTTCAGTTTAGGGTTTAAAACCCTAATGCTGACTGAAAGGAAAAGTTCAGTTTAGGGTTTAAAACCCCAATGCTGACTAAAGGGAAAAGTTCAGTTTAGGGTTTAAAACCCTAATGCTGACTAAAGGGAAAAGTTCAGTTTAGGGTTTAAAACCCCAATGCTGACTAAAGGGAAAAGTTCAGTTTAGGGTTTAAAACCCTAATGCTGACTAAAGGGAAAAGTTCAATTTAGGGTTTAAAACCCTAATGCTGACTGAATGGAAAAGTTCAGTTTAGGGTTTAAAACCTTAATGCTGACTGACTGGAAAAAGTTCAGTTTAGGGTTTAAAACCCTAATGCTGACTGAAAGGAAAAGTTCAGTTTAGGGTTTAAAACCCCAATGCTGACTAAAGGGAAAAGTTCAGTTTAGGGTTTAAAACCCTAATGCTGACTGAAAGGAAAAGTTCAGTTTAGGGTTTAAAACCCTAATGCTGACTGAATGGAAAAGTTCAATTTAGGGTATAAAACCCTAATGCTGACTGACTGGAAAAAGTTTAGTTTAGGGTTTAAAACCCTAATGCTGACTGAAAGGAAAAGTTCAGTTTAGGGTTTAAAACCCCAATGCTGACTAAAGGGAAAAGTTCAGTTTAGAGTTTAAAACCCTAATGCTGACTAAAGGGAAAAGTTCAGTTTAGGGTTTAAAACCCTAATGCTGACTGAATGGAAAAGTTCAGTTTAGGTTTTAAAACCCTAATGCTGACTGACTGGAAAAGTTCAGTTTAGGGTTTAAAACCTTAATGCTGACTGACTGGAAAAAGTTCAGTTTAGGGTTTAAAACCCTAATGCTGACAGAATGGAAAAGTTCAATTTACGGTTTAAACCCCTAATGCTGACTGACTTGAAAAAGTTCAGTTTAGGGTTTAAAACCCTAATGCTGACTGAAAGGAAAAGTTCAGTTTAGGGTTTAAAACCCCAATGCTGACTAAAGGGAAAAGTTCAGTTTAGGGTTTAAAACCCTAATGCTGACTAAAGGGAAAAGTTCAGTTTAGGGTTTAAAACCCTAATGCTGACTAATGGATAGAGTGCAGTTTAGGGTTTAAAACCCTAATGCTGACTAACTGGAAAAAGTTCAGTTTAGGGTTTAAAACCCTAATGTTGACTGAAAGGAAAAGTTCAGTTTAGGGTTTAAAACCCTAATGCTGACTAAAGGGAAAAGTTCAGTTTAGGGTTTAAAACCCTAATGCTGACTAAAGGGAAAAGTTCAGTTTAGGGTTTAAAACCCTAATGCTGACTGAAAGGAAAAGTTCAGTTTAGGGTTTAAAACCCTAATGCTGACTAAAGGAAAGGTTCAGTTTAGGGTTTAAAACCCTAATGCTGACCGAAAGGAAAAGTTCAGTTTAGGGTTTAAAACACTAATGCTGACTGAATGGAAAAAGTTCAGTTTAGGGTTTAAAACCCTAATGTTGACTGAAAGGAAAAGTTCAGTTTAGGGTTTAAAACCCCAATGCTGACTAAAGGGAAAAGTTCAATTTAGGGTTTAAAACCCTAATGCTGACTAAAGGGAAAAGTTCAGTTTAGGGTTTAAAACCCTAATGCTGATTAATGGAAAGAGTGCAGTTAAGGGTTTAAAACCCTAATGCTGACTAAAGGAAAAAGTTCAGTTCAAGGTTTAAAACTCTAATGCTGACTAAAGAAAAAAGTTCAGTTCGAGGTTTAAAACCCTAATGCTGACTAAAGGAAAAGTTCAGTTTAGGGTTTAAAACCCTAATGCTGACCGAAAGGAAAATTTCAGTTTAGGGTTTAAAACCCTAATGCTGACTGAATGGAAAAAGTTCAGTTTAGGGTTTAAAACCCTAATGCTGACTGAAAGGAAAAGTTCAGTTTAGGGTTTAAAACCCAAATGCTGACTAAAGGGAAAAGTTCAGTTTAGGGTTTAAAACCCTAATGCTGACCGAAAGGAAAAGTTCAGTTTAGGGTTTAAAACCCTAATGCTGACTGAATGGAAAAGTTCAGTTTAGGGTTTAAAACCCTAATGCTGACTGACTGGAAAAAGTTCAGTTTAGGGTTTAAAACCCTAATGCTGACTGAAAGGAAAAGTTCAGTTTAGGGTTAAATACCCCAATGCTGACTAAAGGGAAAAGTTCAGTTTAGGGTTTAAAACCCTAATGCTGACTAAAGGGAAAAGTTCAGTTTAGGGTTTAAAACCCTAATGCTGAATGAATGGAAAAGTTCAATTTAGGATTTAAAACCCTAATGCTGACTGACTGGAAAAAGTTCAGTTTAGGGTTTAAAACCCTAATGCTGACTGAAAGGAAAAGTTTAATTTAGGGTTTAAAATCCCAATGCTGACTAAAGGGAAAAGTTTAGTTTAGGGTTTAAAACCCTAATGCTGACTAAAGGAAAAGTTCAGTTTAGATTTTAAAACCCTAATGCTGACTGAATGGAAAAGTTCAGTTTAGGGTTTAAAACCCTAATGCTGACTGAATGGAAAAGTTCAATTTAGGGTTTAAAACCCTAATGCTGACTGACTGGAAAAAGTTCAGTTTAGGGTTTAAAACCCTAATGCTGATTGAAAGGAAAAGTTCAGTTTAGGGTTTAAAACCCCAATGCTGACTAAAGGGAAAAGTTCAGTTTAGGGTTTAAAACCCTTATGCTGACTGAAGGGAAAAGTTCAGTTTAGGGTTTAAAACCCTAATGCTGACTGAAGGGAAAAGTTCAGTTTAGGGTTTAAAACCCTAATGCTGACTGAATGGAAAAGTTCAGTTTAGGTTTTAAAACCCTAATGCTGACTGACTGAAAAAGTTCAGTTTAGGGTTTAAAACCCTAATGCTGACTGACTGGAAAAAGTTCAGTTTAGGGTTTAAAACCCTAATGCTGACTGAATGGAAAAGTTCAATTTAGGGTTTAAAATCCTAATGCTGACTGACTGGAAAAAGTTCAGTTTATGGGTTTAAAACCCTAATGCTGACTGAAAGGAAAAGTTCAATTTAGGGTTTAAAACCCTAATGCTGACTAAAGGAAAAGTTCAGTTTAGGGTTTAAAACCCTAATGCTGAACTAAAGGAAAGAGTTCAGTTTAGGGTTTAAAACCCTAATGCTGACTAAAGGAAAAAGTTCAGTTCAGGGTTTAAAACCCTAATGCTGACTAAAGGAAAAAGTTCAGTTCAGGGTATAAAACCCTAATGCTGACTAAAGGAAAAGTTCAGTTTAGGGTTTAAAACGCTAATGCTGACCGAAATGAAAATTTCAGTTTAGGGTTTAAAACCCTAATGCTGACTGAATGGAAAAAGTTCAGTTTAAGGTTTAAAACCCTAATGCTAACTAAAGGAAAGAGTTCAGTTTAGGGTTTAAAACCCTAATGCTGACTAAAGGAAAAAGTTCAGTTTAGGGTTTAAAACCCTAATGCTGAACTAAAGGGAAAAGTTCAGTTTAGGGTTTAAAACCCTAACGCTGACCGAAAGGAAAAGTTCAGTTTAGGATTTAAAACCCTAATGCTGACTGAATGGAAAAGTTCAGTTTAGGGTTTAAAACCCTAATGCTGACTGACTGGAAAAAGTTCAATTTAGGGTTTAAAACCCTAATGTTGACTGAAAGGAAAAGTTCAGTTTAGGGTTAAAAACCCTAATGCTGACTAAAGGGAAAAGTTCAGTTTAGGGTTTAAAACCCTAATGCTGACTAAAGGGAAAAGTTCAGTTTAGGGTTTAAAACCCTAATGCTGACTGAATGGAAAAGTTCAATTTAGGGTTTAAAACCCTAATGCTGACTGACTGGAAAAAGTTCAGTTTAGGGTTTAAAACCCTAATGCTGACTGAAAGGAAAAGTTCAGTTTAGGGTTTAAAACCCCAATGCTGACTAAAGGGAAAAGTTCAGTTTAGGGTTTAAAACCCTAATGCAGACTAAAGGAAAAGTTCAGTTTAGGGTTTAAAACCCTAATGCTGACTGAAAGGAAAAGTTCAGTATAGGGTTTAAAACCCTAATGCTGACTGAATGGAAAAGTTCAATTTAGGGTTTAAAACCCTAATGCTGACTGACTGGAAAACGTTTAGTTTAGGGTTTAAAACCCTAATGCTGACTGGAAAGGAAAAGTTTAGTTTAGGGTTTAAAACCCCAATGCTGACTAAAGGGAAAAGTTCAGTTTAGAGTTTAAAACCCTAATGCTGACTAAAGGGAAAAGTTCAGTTTAGGGTTTAAAACCCTAATGCTGACTGAATGGAAAAGTTCAGTTTAGGTTTTAAAACCCTAATGCTGACTGACTGAAAAAGTTCAGTTTAGGGTTTAAAACCCTAATGCTGACTGACTGGAAAAAGTTCAGTTTAGGGTTAAAAACCCTAATGCTGACTAAAGGGAAAAGTTCAGTTTAGGGTTTAAAACCCTAATGCTGACTAAAGGGAAAAGTTCAGTTTAGGGTTTAAAACCCTAATGCTGACTGAATGGAAAAGTTCAATTTAGGGTTTAAAACCCTAATGCTGACTGACTGGAAAAAGTTCAGTTTAGGGTTTAAAACCCTAATGCTGACTAAAGGGAAAAGTTCAGTTTAGGGTTTAAAACCCTAATGCTGACTGAATGGAAAAGTTCAGTTTAGGTTTTAAAACCCTAATGCTGACTGACTGAAAAAGTTCAATTTAGGGTTTAAAACCCTAATGTTGACTGAAAGGAAAAGTTCAGTTTAGGGTTAAAAACCCTAATGCTGACTAAAGGGAAAAGTTCAGTTTAGGGTTTAAAACCCTAATGCTGACTAAAGGGAAAAGTTCAGTTTAGGGTTTAAAACCCTAATGCTGACTGAATGGAAAAGTTCAATTTAGGGTTTAAAACCCTAATGCTGACTGACTGGAAAAAGTTCAGTTTAGGGTTTAAAACCCTAATGCTGACTGAAAGGAAAAGTTCAGTTTAGGGTTTAAAACCCCAATGCTGACTAAAGGGAAAAGTTCAGTTTAGGGTTTAAAACCCTAATGCAGACTAAAGGAAAAGTTCAGTTTAGGGTTTAAAACCCTAATGCTGACTGAAAGGAAAAGTTCAGTATAGGGTTTAAAACCCTAATGCTGACTGAATGGAAAAGTTCAATTTAGGGTTTAAAACCCTAATGCTGACTGACTGGAAAACGTTTAGTTTAGGGTTTAAAACCCTAATGCTGATTGGAAGGAAAAGTTTAGTTTAGGGTTTAAAACCCCAATGCTGACTAAAGGGAAAAGTTCAGTTTAGAGTTTAAAACCCTAATGCTGACTAAAGGGAAAAGTTCAGTTTAGGGTTTAAAACCCTAATGCTGACTGAATGGAAAAGTTCAGTTTAGGTTTTAAAACCCTAATGCTGACTGACTGAAAAAGTTCAGTTTAGGGTTTAAAACCCTAATGCTGACTGACTGGAAAAAGTTCAGTTTAGGGTTTAAAACCCTAATGCTGACTGAATGGAAAAGTTCAATTTACGGTTTAAAACCCTAATGCTGACTGACTGGAAAAAGTTCAGTTTAGGGTTTAAAACCCTAATGCTGACTGAAAGGAAAAGTTCAGTTTAGGGTTAAGAACCCCAATGCTGACTAAAGGGAAAAGTTCAACCCTAATGCTGACTAAAGGGAAAAGTTCAGTTTAGGGTTTAAAACCCTAATGCTGACTGAATGGAAAAGTTCAGTTTAGGGTTTAAAACCCTAATGCTGACTAACTGGAAAAAGTTCAGTTTAGGGTTTAAAACCCTAATGCTGACTAAAGGGAAAAGTTCAGTTTAGGGTTTAAAACCCTAATGCTGACTAAAGGGAAAAGTTCAGTTTAGGGTTTAAAACCCTAATGCTGACTGAATGGAAAAGTTCAGTTTAGGGTTTAAAACCTTAATGCTGACTGACTGGAAAAAGTTCAGTTTAGGGTTTAAAACCCTAATGCTGACTGAAAGGAAAAGTTCAGTTTAGGGTTTAAAACCCCAATGCTGACTAAAGGGAAAAGTTCAGTTTAGGGTTTAAAACCCTAATGCTGACTAAAGGGAAAAGTTCAGTTTAGGGTTTAAAACCCTAATGCTGACTGAATGGAAAAGTTCAGTTTAGGGTTTAAAACCCTAATGCTGACTGAATGGAAAAGTTCAATTTAGGGTATAAAACCCAAATGCTGACTGACTGGAAAAAGTTTAGTTTAGGGTTTAAAACCCTAATGCTGACTGAAAGGAAAAGTTCAGTTTAGGGTTTAAAACCCCAATGCTGACTAAAGGGAAAAGTTCAGTTTAGAGTTTAAAACTCTAATGCTGACTAAAGGGAAAAGTTCAGTTTAGGGTTTAAAACCCTAATGCTGACTGAATGGAAAAGTTCAGTTTAGGTTTTAAAACCCTAATGCTGACTGACTGGAAAAAGTTCAGTTTAGGGTTTAAAACCCTAATGCTGACTGACTGGAAAAAGTTCAGTTTAGGGTTTAAAACCCTAATGCTGACTGAATGGAAAAGTTCAATTTACGGTTTAAAACCCTAATGCTGACTGACTGGAAAAAGTTCAGTTTAGGGTTTAAAACCCTAATGCTGACTGAAAGGAAAAGTTCAGTTTAGGGTTTAAAACCCCAATGCTGACTAAAGGGAAAAGTTCAGTTTAGGGTTTAAAACCCTAATGCTGACTAAAGGGAAAAGTTCAGTTTAGGGTTTAAAACCCTAATGCTGACTGAATGGAAAAGTTCAATTTAGGGTTTAAAACCCTAATGCTGACTGACTGGAAAAAGTTCAGTTTAGGGTTTAAAACCCTAATGCTGACTGAAAGGAAAAGTTCAGTTTAGGGTTTAAAACCCTAATGCTGACTAAAGGGAAAAGTTCAGTTTAGGGTTTAAAACCCTAATGCTGACTAAAGGGAAAAGTTCAGTTTAGGGTTTAAAACCCTAATGCTGACTGAAAGGAAAAGTTCAGTTTAGGGTTTAAAACCCTAATGCTGACTAAAGGAAAAGTTCAGTTTAGGGTTTAAAACCCTAATGCTGACCGAAAGGAAAAGTTCAGTTTAGGGTTTAAAACACTAATGCTGACTGAATGGAAAAAGTTCAGTTTAGGGTTTAAAACCCTAATGCTGACTGACTGGAAAAAGTTCAGTTTAGGGTTTAAAACCCTAATGCTGACTGAAAGGAAAAGTTCAGTTTAGGGTTTAAAACCCCAATGCTGACTAAAGGGAATAGTTCAGTTTAGGGTTTAAAACCCTAATGCAGACTAAAGGAAAAGTTCAGTTTAGGGTTTAAAACCCTAATGCTGACTGAAAGGAAAAGTTCAGTTTAGGGTTTAAAACCCTAATGCTGACTGAATGGAAAAGTTCAATTTAGGGTTTAAAACCCTAATGCTGACTGACTGGAAAACGTTCAGTTTAGGGTTTAAAACCCTAATGCTGACTAAAGGGAAAAGTTCAGTTTAGGGTTTAAAACCCTAATGCTGACTGAATGGAAAAGTTCAGTTTAGGGTTTAAAACCCTAATGCTGACTAACTGGAAAAAGTTCAGTTTAGGGTTTAAAACCCTAATGCTGACTGAAAGGAAAAGTTCAGTTTAGGGTTTAAAACCCTAATGCTGACTAAAGGGAAAAGTTCAGTTTAGGGTTTAAAACCCTAATGCTGACTAAAGGGAAAAGTTCAGTTTAGGGTTTAAAACCCTAATGCTGACTGAAAGGAAAAGTTCAGTTTAGGGTTTAAAACCCTAATGCTGACTAAAGGAAAGGTTCAGTTTAGGGTTTAAAACCCTAATGCTGACCGAAAGGAAAAGTTCAGTTTAGGGTTTAAAACACTAATGCTGACTGAATGGAAAAAGTTCAGTTTAGGGTTTAAAACCCTAATGTTGACTGAAAGGAAAAGTTCAGTTTAGGGTTTAAAACCCTAATGCTGACCGAAAGGAAAATTTCAGTTTAGAGTTTAAAACCCTAATGCTGTCTGAATGGAAAAAGTTCAGTTTAGGGTTTAAAACCCTAATGCTGACTGAAAGGAAAAGTTCAGTTTAGGGTTTAAAACCCAAATGCTGACTAAAGGGAAAAGTTCAGTTTAGGGTTTAAAACCCTAATGCTGACCGAAAGGAAAAGTTCAGTTTAGGGTTTAAAACCCTAATGCTGACTGAATGGAAAAGTTCAGTTTAGGGTTTAAAACCCTAATGCTGACTGACTGGAAAAAGTTCAGTTTAGGGTTTAAAACCCTAATGCTGACTGAAAGGAAAAGTTCAGTTTAGGGTTAAAAACCCTAATGCTGACTAAAGGGAAAAGTTCAGTTTAGGGTTAAAAACCCTAATGCTGACTAAAGGGAAAAGTTCAGTTTAGGGTTTAAAACCCTAATGCTGACTGAATAGAAAAGTTCAGTTTAGGGTTTAAAACCCTAATGCTGACTGACTGGAAAAAGTTCAGTTTAGGGTTTAAAACCTTAATGCTGACTGAAAGGAAAAGTTCAGTTTAGGGTTTAAAACCCCAATGCTGACTAAAGGGAAAAGTTCAGTTTAGGGTTTAAAACCCTAATACTGACTAAAGAAAAAAGTTCAGTTTAGGGTTTAAAACCCTAATGCTGACTGAATGGAAAAGTTCAGTTTAGGGTTTAAAACCTTAATGCTGACTGACTGGAAAAAGTTCTGTTTAGGGTTTAAAACCCTAATGCTGACTGAAAGGAAAAGTTCAGTTTAGGGTTTAAAACCCTAATGCTGACTAAAGGGAAAAAGTTCAGTTTAGGGTTTAAAACCCTAATGCTGACTAAAAGGAAAAGTTCAGTTTAGGGTTTAAAACCCTAATGCTGACTGAAAGGAAAAGTTCAGTTTAGGGTTTAAAACCCTAATGCTGACTGAATGGAAAAGTTCAGTTTAGGGTTTAAAACCCTAATGCTGACTGACTGGAAAAAGTTCAGTTCAGGGTTTAAAACCCTAATGCTGACTAAAGGAAAATTTCAGTTTAGGGTTTAAAACCCTAATGCTGACTGAAAGGAAAAGTTCAGTTTATGGTTTAAAACCCCAATGCTGACTAAAGGGAAAAGTTCAGTTTAGGGTTTAAAACCCTAATGCTGACTAAAGGAAAGAGTTCAGTTTATTGTTTAAAACCCTAATGCTGACTAAAGGAAAAAGTTCAGTTCATGGTTTAAAACCCTAATGCTGACTAAAGGAAAAAGTTCAGTTTATGGGTTTAAAACCCTAATGCTGACTGAAAGGAAAAGTTCAATTTAGGGTTTAAAACCCTAATGCTGACTAAAGGAAAAGTTCAGTTTAGGGTTTAAAACCCTAATGCTGACTAAAGGAAAGAGTTCAGTTTAGGGTTTAAAACCCTAATGCTGACTAAAGGAAAAAGTTCAGTTCAGGGTTTAAAACCCTAATGCTGACTAAAGGAAAAAGTTCAGTTCAGGGTATAAAACCCTAATGCTGACTAAAGGAAAAGTATAGTTTAGGGTTTAAAACGCTAATGCTGACCGAAATGAAAATTTCAGTTTAGGGTTTAAAACCCTAATGCTGACTGAATGGAAAAAGTTCAGTTTAGGGTTTAAAACCCTAATGCTGACTGAAAGGAAAAGTTCAGTTTAGGGTTTAAAACCCTAATGCTGACTAAAGGGAAAAGTTCAGTTTAGGGTTTAAAACCCTAACGCTGACCGAAAGGAAAAGTTCAGTTTAGGATTTAAAACCCTAATGCTGACTGACTGGAAAAAGTTCAGTTTATGGTTTAAAACCCTAATGCTGACTGAAAGGAAAAGTTCAGTTTAGGGTTAAAAACCCTAATGCTGACTAAAGGGAAAAGTTCAGTTTAGGGTTTAAAACCCTAATGCTGACTAAAGGGAAAAGTTCAGTTTATGGTTTAAAACCCTAATGCTGACTGAATGGAAAAGTTCAATTTAGGGTTTAAAACCCTAATGCTGACTGACTGGAAAAAGTTCAGTTTAGGGTTTAAAACCCTAATGCTGACTGAAAGGAAAAGTTCAGTTTAGGGTTTAAAACCCCAATGCTGACTAAAGGGAAAAGTTCAGTTTAGGGTTTAAAACCCTAATGCAGACTAAAGGAAAAGTTCAGTTTAGGGTTTAAAACCCTAATGCTGACTGAAAGGAAAAGTTCAGTTTAGGGTTTAAAACCCTAATGCTGACTGAATGGAAAAGTTCAATTTAGGGTTTAAAACCCTAATGCTGACTGACTGGAAAACGTTCAGTTTAGGGTTTAAAACCTTAATGCTGACTGAAAGGAAAAGTTCAGTTTAGGGTTTAAAACCCCAATGCTGACTAAAGGGAAAAGTTCAGTTTAGGGTTTAAAACCCTAATACTGACTAAAGAAAAAAGTTCAGTTTAGGGTTTAAAACCCTAATGCTGACTGAATGGAAAAGTTCAGTTTAGGGTTTAAAACCTTAATGCTGACTGAAAGGAAAAGTTCAGTTTAGGGTTAAAAACCCTAATGCTGACTAAAGGGAAAAGTTCAGTTTAGGGTTAAAAACCCTAATGCTGACTAAAGGGAAAAGTTCAGTTTAGGGTTTAAAACCCTAATGCTGACTGAATAGAAAAGTTCAGTTTAGGGTTTAAAACCCTAATGCTGACTGACTGGAAAAAGTTCAGTTTAGGGTTTAAAACCTTAATGCTGACTGAAAGGAAAAGTTCAGTTTAGGGTTTAAAACCCCAATGCTGACTAAAGGGAAAAGTTCAGTTTAGGGTTTAAAACCCTAATACTGACTAAAGAAAAAAGTTCAGTTTAGGGTTTAAAACCCTAATGCTGACTGAATGGAAAAGTTCAGTTTAGGGTTTAAAACCTTAATGCTGACTGACTGGAAAAAGTTCTGTTTAGGGTTTAAAACCCTAATGCTGACTGAAAGGAAAAGTTCAGTTTAGGGTTTAAAACCCTAATGCTGACTAAAGGGAAAAGTTCAGTTTAGGGTTTAAAACCCTAATGCTGACTAAAAGGAAAAGTTCAGTTTAGGGTTTAAAACCCTAATGCTGACTGAAAGGAAAAGTTCAGTTTAGGGTTTAAAACCCTAATGCTGACTGAATGGAAAAGTTCAGTTTAGGGTTTAAAACCCTAATGCTGACTGACTGGAAAAAGTTCAGTTCAGGGTTTAAAACCCTAATGCTGACTAAAGGAAAATTTCAGTTTAGGGTTTAAAACCCTAATGCTGACTGAAAGGAAAAGTTCAGTTTATGGTTTAAAACCCTAATGATGACTAAAGGAAAAAGTTCAGTTTAGGGTTTAAAACCCTAATGCTGACTAAAGGAAAGAGTTCAGTTTATTGTTTAAAACCCTAATGCTGACTAAAGGAAAAAGTTCAGTTCATGGTTTAAAACCCTAATGCTGACTAAAGGAAAAAGTTCAGTTTATGGGTTTAAAACCCTAATGCTGACTGAAAGGAAAAGTTCAATTTAGGGTTTAAAACCCTAATGCTGACTAAAGGAAAAGTTCAGTTTAGGGTTTAAAACCCTAATGCTGACTAAAGGAAAGAGTTCAGTTTAGGGTTTAAAACCCTAATGCTGACTAAAGGAAAAAGTTCAGTTCAGGGTTTAAAACCCTAATGCTGACTAAAGGAAAAAGTTCAGTTCAGGGTATAAAACCCTAATGCTGACTAAAGGAAAAGTATAGTTTAGGGTTTAAAACGCTAATGCTGACCGAAATGAAAATTTCAGTTTAGGGTTTAAAACCCTAATGCTGACTGAATGGAAAAAGTTCAGTTTAGGGTTTAAAACCCTAATGCTGACTGAAAGGAAAAGTTCAGTTTAGGGTTTAAAACCCTAATGCTGACTAAAGGGAAAAGTTCAGTTTAGGGTTTAAAACCCTAACGCTGACCGAAAGGAAAAGTTCAGTTTAGGATTTAAAACCCTAATGCTGACTGACTGGAAAAAGTTCAGTTTATGGTTTAAAACCCTAATGCTGACTGAAAGGAAAAGTTCAGTTTAGGGTTAAAAACCCTAATGCTGACTAAAGGGAAAAGTTCAGTTTAGGGTTTAAAACCCTAATGCTGACTAAAGGGAAAAGTTCAGTTTATGGTTTAAAACCCTAATGCTGACTGAATGGAAAAGTTCAATTTAGGGTTTAAAACCCTAATGCTGACTGACTGGAAAAAGTTCAGTTTAGGGTTTAAAACCCTAATGCTGACTGAAAGGAAAAGTTCAGTTTAGGGTTTAAAACCCCAATGCTGACTAAAGGGAAAAGTTCAGTTTAGGGTTTAAAACCCTAATGCAGACTAAAGGAAAAGTTCAGTTTAGGGTTTAAAACCCTAATGCTGACTGAAAGGAAAAGTTCAGTTTAGGGTTTAAAACCCTAATGCTGACTGAATGGAAAAGTTCAATTTAGGGTTTAAAACCCTAATGCTGACTGACTGGAAAACGTTCAGTTTAGGGTTTAAAACCTTAATGCTGACTGAAAGGAAAAGTTCAGTTTAGGGTTTAAAACCCCAATGCTGACTAAAGGGAAAAGTTCAGTTTAGGGTTTAAAACCCTAATACTGACTAAAGAAAAAAGTTCAGTTTAGGGTTTAAAACCCTAATGCTGACTGAATGGAAAAGTTCAGTTTAGGGTTTAAAACCTTAATGCTGACTGAAAGGAAAAGTTCAGTTTAGGGTTAAAAACCCTAATGCTGACTAAAGGGAAAAGTTCAGTTTAGGGTTAAAAACCCTAATGCTGACTAAAGGGAAAAGTTCAGTTTAGGGTTTAAAACCCTAATGCTGACTGAATAGAAAAGTTCAGTTTAGGGTTTAAAACCCTAATGCTGACTGACTGGAAAAAGTTCAGTTTAGGGTTTAAAACCTTAATGCTGACTGAAAGGAAAAGTTCAGTTTAGGGTTTAAAACCCCAATGCTGACTAAAGGGAAAAGTTCAGTTTAGGGTTTAAAACCCTAATACTGACTAAAGAAAAAAGTTCAGTTTAGGGTTTAAAACCCTAATGCTGACTGAATGGAAAAGTTCAGTTTAGGGTTTAAAACCTTAATGCTGACTGACTGGAAAAAGTTCTGTTTAGGGTTTAAAACCCTAATGCTGACTGAAAGGAAAAGTTCAGTTTAGGGTTTAAAACCCTAATGCTGACTAAAGGGAAAAGTTCAGTTTAGGGTTTAAAACCCTAATGCTGACTAAAAGGAAAAGTTCAGTTTAGGGTTTAAAACCCTAATGCTGACTGAAAGGAAAAGTTCAGTTTAGGGTTTAAAACCCTAATGCTGACTGAATGGAAAAGTTCAGTTTAGGGTTTAAAACCCTAATGCTGACTGACTGGAAAAAGTTCAGTTCAGGGTTTAAAACCCTAATGCTGACTAAAGGAAAATTTCAGTTTAGGGTTTAAAACCCTAATGCTGACTGAAAGGAAAAGTTCAGTTTATGCTTTAAAACCCTAATGATGACTAAAGGAAAAAGTTCAGTTTAGGGTTTAAAACCCTAATGCTGACTAAAGGAAAGAGTTCAGTTTATTGTTTAAAACCCTAATGCTGACTAAAGGAAAAAGTTCAGTTCATGGTTTATAACCCTAATGCTGACTAAAGGAAAAAGTTCAGTTTATGGGTTTAAAACCCTAATGCTGACTGAAAGGAAAAGTTCAATTTAGGGTTTAAAACCCTAATGCTGACTAAAGGAAAAGTTCAGTTTAGGGTTTAAAACCCTAATGCTGACTAAAGGAAAGAGTTCAGTTTAGGGTTTAAAACCCTAATGCTGACTAAAGGAAAAAGTTCAGTTCAGGGTTTAAAACCCTAATGCTGACTAAAGGAAAAAGTTCAGTTCAGGGTATAAAACCCTAATGCTGACTAAAGGAAAAGTTTAGTTTAGGGTTTAAAACGCTAATGCTGACCGAAATGAAAATTTCAGTTTAGGGTTTAAAACCCTAATGCTGACTGAATGGAAAAAGTTCAGTTTAGGGTTTAAAACCCTAATGCTGACTGAAAGGAAAAGTTCAGTTTAGGGTTTAAAACCCTAATGCTGACTAAAGGGAAAAGTTCAGTTTAGGGTTTAAAACCCTAACGCTGACCGAAAGGAAAAGTTCAGTTTAGGATTTAAAACCCTAATGCTGACTGAATGGAAAAGTTCAGTTTAGGGTTTAAAACCCTAATGCTGACTGACTGGAAAAAGTTCAGTTTAGGGTTTAAAACCCTAATGCTGACTGAAAGGAAAAGTTCAGTTTAGGGTTAAAAACCCTAATGCTGACTAAAGGGAAAAGTTCAGTTTAGGGTTTAAAACCCTAATGCTGACTAAAGGGAAAAGTTCAGTTTAGGGTTTAAAACCCTAATGCTGACTGAATGGAAAAGTTCAATTTAGGGTTTAAAACCCTAATGCTGACTGACTGGAAAAAGTTCAGTTTAGGGTTTAAAACCCTAATGCTGACTGAAAGGAAAAGTTCAGTTTAGGGTTTAAAACCCCAATGCTGACTAAAGGGAAAAGTTCAGTTTAGGGTTTAAAACCCTAATGCAGACTAAAGGAAAAGTTCAGTTTAGGGTTTAAAACCCTAATGCTGACTGAAAGGAAAAGTTCAGTTTAGGGTTTAAAACCCTAATGCTGACTGAATGGAAAAGTTCAATTTAGGGTTTAAAACCCTAATGCTGACTGACTGGAAAACGTTTAGTTTAGGGTTTAAAACCCTAATGCTGACTAAAAGGAAAAGTTCAGTTTAGGGTTTAAAACCCCAATGCTGACTAAAGGGAAAAGTTCAGTTTAGAGTTTAAAACCCTAATGCTGACTAAAGGGAAAAGTTCAGTTTAGGGTTTAAAACCCTAATGCTGACTGAATGGAAAAGTTCAGTTTAGGTTTTAAAACCCTAATGCTGACTGACTGGAAAAGTTCAGTTTAGGGTTTAAAACCCTAATGCTGACTGACTGGAAAAAGTTCAGTTTAGGGTTTAAAACCCTAATGCTGACTGAAAGGAAAAGTTCAGTTTAGGGTTTAAAACCCCAATGCTGACTAAAGGGAAAAGTTCAGTTTAGGGTTTAAAACCCTAATGCTGACTAAAGGGAAAAGTTCAGTTTAGGGTTTAAAACCCTAATGCTGACTGAATGGAAAAGTTCAGTTTAGGGTTTAAAACCCTAATGCTGACTAACTGGAAAAAGTTCAGTTTAGGGTTTAAAACCCTAATGCTGACTGAAAGGAAAAGTTCAGTTTAGGGTTTAAAACCCTAATGCTGACTAAAGGGAAAAGTTCAGTTTAGGGTTTAAAACCCTAATGCTGACTAAAGGAAAAAGTTCAGTTTAGGGTTTAAAACCCTAATGCTGACTGAAAGGAAAAGTTCAGTTTAGGGTTTAAAACCCTAATGCTGACTAAAGGAAAAGTTCAGTTTAGGGTTTAAAACCCTAATGCTGACCGAAAGGAAAAGTTCAGTTTAGGGTTTAAAACACTAATGCTGACTGAATGGAAAAAGTTCAGTTTAGGGTTTAAAACCCTAATGCTGACTGAAAGGAAAAGTTCAGTTTAGGGTTTAAAACCCTAATGCTGACTAAAGGGAAAAGTTCAGTTTAGGGTTTAAAACCCTAATGCTGACTAATGGATAGAGTGCAGTTTAGGGTTTAAAACCCTAATGCTGACTAAAGGAAAAAGTTCAGTTCAGGGTTTAAAACCCTAATGCTGACTAAAGGAAAAAGTTCAGTTCGGGGTTTAAAACCCTAATGCTGACTAAAGGAAAAGTTCAGTTTAGGGTTTAAAACCCTAATGCTGACCGAAAGGAAAATTTCAGTTTAGGGTTTAAAACCCTAATGCTGACTGAATGGAAAAAGTTCAGTTTAGGGTTTAAAACCTTAATGCTGACTGACTGGAAAAAGTTCAGTTTAGGGTTTAAAACCCTAATGCTGACTGAAGGGAAAAGTTCAGTTTATGGTTTAAAACCCTAATGCTGACCGAAAGGAAAAGTTCAGTTTAGGGTTTAAAACCCTAATGCTGACTGAATGGAAAAGTTCAGTTTAGGGTTTAAAACCCTAATGCTGACTGACTGGAAAAAGTTCAGTTTAGGGTTTAAAACCCTAATGCTGACTGAAAGGAAAAGTTCAGTTTAGGGTTAAAAACCTTAATGCTGACTAAAGGGAAAAGTTCAGTTTAGGGTTTAAAACCCTAATGCTGACTAAAGGGAAAAGTTCAGTTTAGGGTTTAAAACCCTAATGCTGACTGAATGGAAAAGTTCAGTTTAGGGTTTAAAACCCTAATGCTGACTGACTGGAAAAAGTTCAGTTTAGGGTTTAAAACCCTAATGCTGACTGAAAGGAAAAGTTCAGTTTAGGGTTTAAAACCCCAATGCTGACTAAAGGGAAAAGTTCAGTTTAGGGTTTAAAACCCTAATGCTGACTAAAGGAAAAAGTTCAGTTTAGGGTTTAAAACCCTAATGCTGACTGAATGGAAAAGTTCAGTTTAGGGTTTAAAACCCTAATGCTGACTAAATGGAAAAGTTCAGTTTAGGGTTTAAAACCCTAATGCTGACTAAAGGGAAAAGTTCAGTTTAGGGTTTAAAACCCTAATGCTGACTGAAAGGAAAAGTTCAGTTTAGGGTTTAAAACCCTAATGCTGACTGAATGGAAAAGTTCAGTTTAGGGTTTAAAACCCTAATGCTGACTGACTGGAAAAAGTTCAGTTCAGGGTTTAAAACCCTAATGCTGACTAAAGGAAAATTTCAGTTTAGGGTTTAAAACCCTTAATGCTGACTGAAAGGAAAAGTTCAGTTTAGGGTTTAAAACCCTAATGATGACTAAAGGAAAAAGTTCAGTTTAGGGTTTAAAACCCTAATGCTGACTAAAGGAAAGAGTTCAGTTTATTGTTTAAAACCTTAATGCTGACTAAAGGAAAAAGTTCAGTTCATGGTTTAAAACCCTAATGCTAACTAAAGGAAAAAGTTCAGTTTATGGGTTTAAAACCCTAATGCTGACTGAAAGGAAAAGTTCAATTTAGGGTTTAAAACCCTAAAGCTGACTAAAGGAAAAGTTCAGTTTAGGGTTTAAAACCCTAATGCTGACTAAAGGAAAGAGTTCAGTTTAGGGTTTAAAACCCTAATACTGACTAAAGGAAAAAGTTCAGTTCAGGGTTTAAAACCCTAATGCTGACTAAAGCAAAAAGTTCAGTTCAGGGCTTAAAACCCTAATGCTGACTAAAGGAAAAGATCAGTTTAGGGTTTAAAACGCTAATGCTGACCGAAATGAAAATTTCAGTTTAGGGTTTAAAACCCTAATGCTGACTGAATGGAAAAAGTTCAGTTTAGGGTTTAAAACCCTAATGCTGACTGAAAGGAAAAGTTCAGTTTAGGGTTTAAAACCCTAATGCTGACTAAAGGGAAAAGTTCAGTTTAGGGTTTAAAACCCTAATGCTGACTAAAGGGAAAAGTTCAGTTTAGGGTTTAAAACCCTAATGCTGACTGAATGGAAAAGTTCAGTTTAGGGTTTAAAACCTTAATGCTGACTGACTGGAAAAAGTTCAGTTTAGGGTTTAAAACCCTAATGCTGACTGAAAGGAAAAGTTCAGTTTAGGGTTTAAAACCCTAATGCTGACTAAAGGGAAAAGTTCAGTTTAGGGTTTAAAACCCTAATGCTGACTAAAGGGAAAAGTTCAGTTTAGGGTTTAAAACCCTAATGCTGACTGAAAGGAAAAGTTCAGTTTAGGGTTTAAAACCCTAATGCTGACTGAATGGAAAAGTTCAGTTTAGGGTTTAAAACCCTAATGCTGACTGACTGGAAAAAGTTCAGTTCAGGGTTTAAAACCCTAATGCTGACTAAAGGAAAATTTCAGTTTAGGGTTTAAAACCCTAATGCTAACTGAAAGAAAAAGTTCAGTTTAGGGTTTAAAACCCTAATGATGACTAAAGGAAAAAGTTCAGTTTAGGGTTTAAAACCCTAATGCTGACTAAAGGAAAGAGTTCAGTTTATTGTTTAAAACCTTAATGCTGACTAAAGGAAAAAGTTCAGTTCATGGTTTAAAACCCTAATGCTGACTAAAGGAAAAAGTTCAGTTTATGGGTTTAAAACCCTAATGCTGACTGAAAGGAAAAAGTTCAGTTTAGGGTTTAAAACCCTAATGCTGACTGAATGGAAAAGTTCAGTTTAGGGTTTAAAACCTTAATGCTGACTGACTGGAAAAAGTTAAGTTTAGGGTTTAAAACCCTAATGCTGACTGAAAGGAAAAGTTCAGTTTAGGGTTTAAAACCCTAATGCTGACTGAATGGAAAAGTTCAGTTTAGGGTTTAAAACCCTAATGCTGACTGACTGGAAAAAGTTCAGTTCAGGGTTTAAAACCCTAATGCTGACTAAAGGAAAATTTCAGTTTAGGGTTTAAAACCCTAATGCTAACTGAAAGGAAAAGTTCAGTTTAGGGTTTAAAACCCTAATGATGACTAAAGGAAAAAGTTCAGTTTAGGGTTTAAAACCCTAATGCTGACTAAAGGAAAGAGTTCAGTTTATTGTTTAAAACCTTAATGCTGACTAAAGGAAAAAGTTCAGTTCATGGTTTAAAACCCTAATGCTGACTAAAGGAAAAAGGTCAGTTTATGGGTTTAAAACCCTAATGCTGACTGAAAGGAAAAGTTCAATTTAGGGTTTAAAACCCTAATGCTGACTAAAGGAAAAGTTCAGTTTAGGGTTTAAAACCCTAATGCTGACTAAAGGAAAGAGTTCAGTTTAGGGTTTAAAACCCTAATACTGACTAAAGGAAAAAGTTCAGTTCAGGGTTTAAAACCCTAATGCTGACTAAAGGAAAAAGTTCAGTTCAAGGTATAAAACCCTAATGCTGACTAAAGGAAAAGTTCAGTTTAGGGTTTAAAACGCTAATGTTGACCGAAATGAAAATTTCAGTTTAGGGTTTAAAACCCTAATGCTGACTGAATGGAAAAAGTTCAGTTTTGGGTTTAAAACCCTAATGCTGACTGAAAGGAAAAGTTCAGTTTATGGTTTAAAACCCTAATGCTGACTAAAGGGAAAAGTTCAGTTTAGGGTTAAAAACCCTAATGCTGACTAAAGGGAAAAGTTCAGTTTAGGGTTTAAAACCCTAATGCTGACTAAAGGGAAAAGTTCAGTTTAGGGTTTAAAACCCTAATGCTGACTGAATGGAAAAGTTCAATTTAGGGTTTAAAACCCTAATGCTGACTGACTGGAAAAAGTTCAGTTTAGGGTTTAAAACCCTAATGCTGACTGAAAGGAAAAGTTCAGTTTAGGGTTTAAAACCCCAATGCTGACTAAAGGGAAAAGTTCAGTTTAGGGTTTAAAACCCTAATGCAGACTAAAGGAAAAGTTCAGTTTAGGGTTTAAAACCCTAATGCTGACTGAAAGGAAAAGTTCAGTTTAGGGTTTAAAACCCTAATGCTGACTGAATGCAAAAGTTCAATTTAGGGTTTAAAACCCTAATGCTGACTGACTGGAAAACGTTTAGTTTAGGGTTTAAAACCCTAATGCTGACTGAAAGGAAAAGTTCAGTTTAGGGTTTAAAACCCCAATGCTGACTAAAGGGAAAAGTTCAGTTTAGAGTTTAAAACCCTAATGCTGACTAAAGGGAAAAGTTCAGTTTAGGGTTTAAAACCCTAATGCTGACTAAAGGGAAAAGTTCAGTTTAGGTTTTAAAACCCTAATGCTGACTGACTAGAAAAGTTCAGTTTAGGGTTTAAAACCCTAATGCTGACTGACTGGAAAAAGTTCAGTTTAGGGCTTAAAACCCTAATGCTGACTGAAATGAAAAGTTCAGTTTAGGGTTTAAAACCCCAATGCTGACTAAAGGGAAAAGTTCAGTTTAGGGTTTAAAACCCTAATGCTGACTAAAGGGAAAAGTTCAGTTTAGGGTTTAAAACCCTAATGCTGACTGAATGGAAAGGTTCAGTTTAGGGTTTAAAACCCTAATGCTGACTAACTGGAAAAAGTTCAGTTTAGGGTTTAAAACCCTAATGCTGACTGAAAGGAAAAGTTCAGTTTAGGGTTTAAAACCCTAATGCTGACTGAAAGGAAAAGTTCAGTTTAGGGTTTAAAACCCTAATGCTGACTAAAGGGAAAAGTTCAGTTTAGGGTTTAAAACCCTAATGCTGACTGAAGGGAAAAGTTTAGTTTAGGGTTTAAAACCCTAATGCTGACTGAAAGGAAAAGTTTAGTTTAGGGTTTAAAACCCTAATGCTGACCGAAAGGAAAAGTTCAGTTTAGGGTTTAAAACCCTAATGCTGACCGAAAGGAAAAGTTCAGTTTAGGGTTTAAAACACTAATGCTGACTGAATGGAAAAAGTTCAGTTTAGGGTTTAAAACCCCAATGCTGACTAAAGGGAAAAGTTCAGTTTAGGGTTTAAAACCCTAATGCTGACTAATGGATAGAGTGCAGTTTAGGGTTTAAAACCCTAATGCTGACTAAAGGAAAAAGTTCAGTTCAGGGTTTAAAACCCTAATGCTGACTAAAGGAAAAAGTTCAGTTCGGGGTTTAAAACCCTAATGCTGACTAAAGGAAAAGTTCAGTTTAGGGTTTAAAACACTAATGCTGACCGAAAGGAAAATTTCAGTTTAGGGTTTAAAACCCTAATGCTGACTGAATGGAAAAAGTTCAGTTTAAAGTTTAAAACCATAATGCTGACTGAAAGGAAAAGTTCAGTTTAGGGTTTAAAACCCAAATGCTGACTAAAGGGAAAAGTTCAGTTTAGGGTTTAAAACCCTAATGTTGACCGAAAGGAAAAGTTCAGTTTAGGGTTTAAAACCCTAATGCTGACTGAATGGAAAAGTTCAGTTTAGGGTTTAAAACCCTAATGCTGACTGACTGGAAAAAGTTCAGTTTAAGGTTTAAAACCCTAATGCTGACTGAAAGGAAAAGTTCAGTTTAGGGTTAAAAACCCTAATGCTGACTAAAGGGAAAAGTTCAGTTTAGGGTTTAAAACCCTAATGCTGACTAAAGGGAAAAGTTCAGTTTAGGGTTTAAAACCCTAATGCTGACTGAATGGAAAAGTTCAGTTTAGGGTTTAAAACCCTAATGCTGACTGACTGGAAAAAGTTCAGTTTAGGGTTTAAAACCCTAATGCTGACTGAAAGGAAAAGTTCAGTTTAGGGTTTAAAACCCCAATGCTGACTAAAGGGAAAAGTTCAGTTTAGGGTTTAAAACCCTAATGCTGACTAAAGGGAAAAGTTCAGTTTAGGGTTTAAAACCCTAATGCTGACTGAATGGAAAAGTTCAGTTTAGGGTTTAAAATCCTAATGCTGACTGACTGGAAAAAGTTCAGTTTAGGGTTTAAAACCCTAATGCTAACTGAAAGGAAAAGTTCAGTTTAGGGTTTAAAACCCCAATGCTGACTAAAGGGAAAAGTTCAGTTTAGGGTTTAAAACCCAAATGCTGACTAAAGGGAAAAGTTCAGTTTAGGGTTTAAAACCCTAATGTTGACCGAAAGGAAAAGTTCAGTTTAGGGTTTAAAACCCTAATGCTGACTGAATGGAAAAGTTCAATTTAGGGTTTAAAACCCTAATGCTGACTGACTGGAAAAAGTTCAGTTTAGGGTTTAAAACCCTAATGCTGACTAAAAGGAAAAGTTCAGTTTAGGGTTTAAAACCCCAATGCTGACTAAAGGGAAAAGTTCAGTTTAGGGTTTAAAACCCTAATGCAGACTAAAGGAAAAGTTCAGTTTAGGGTTTAAAACCCTAATGCTGACTGAAAGGAAAAGTTCAGTTTAGGGTTTAAAACCCTAATGCTGACTGAATGCAAAAGTTCAATTTAGGGTTTAAAACCCTAATGCTGACTGACTGGAAAACGTTTAGTTTAGGGTTTAAAACCCTAATGCTGACTGAAAGGAAAAGTTCAGTTTAGGGTTTAAAACCCCAATGCTGACTAAAGGGAAAAGTTCAGTTTAGAGTTTAAAACCCTAATGCTGACTAAAGGGAAAAGTTCAGTTTAGGGTTTAAAACCCTAATGCTGACTAAAGGAAAAAGTTCAGTTTAGGGTTTAAAACCCTAATGCTGACTGAAAGGAAAAGTTCAGTTTAGGGTTTAAAACCCTAATGCTGACTAAAGGAAAAGTTCAGTTTAGGGTTTAAAACCCTAATGCTGACCGAAAGGAAAAGTTCAGTTTAGGGTTTAAAACACTAATGCTGACTGAATGGAAAAAGTTCAGTTTAGGGTTTAAAACCCTAATGCTGACTGAAAGGAAAAGTTCAGTTTAGGGTTTAAAACCCTAATGCTGACTAAAGGGAAAAGTTCAGTTTAGGGTTTAAAACCCTAATGCTGACTAATGGATAGAGTGCAGTTTAGGGTTTAAAACCCTAATGCTGACTAAAGGAAAAAGTTCAGTTCAGGGTTTAAAACCCTAATGCTGACTAAAGGAAAAAGTTCAGTTCGGGGTTTAAAACCCTAATGCTGACTAAAGGAAAAGTTCAGTTTAGGGTTTAAAACCCTAATGCTGACCGAAAGGAAAATTTCAGTTTAGGGTTTAAAACCCTAATGCTGACTGAATGGAAAAAGTTCAGTTTAGGGTTTAAAACCTTAATGCTGACTGACTGGAAAAAGTTCAGTTTAGGGTTTAAAACCCTAATGCTGACTGAAGGGAAAAGTTCAGTTTATGGTTTAAAACCCTAATGCTGACCGAAAGGAAAAGTTCAGTTTAGGGTTTAAAACCCTAATGCTGACTGAATGGAAAAGTTCAGTTTAGGGTTTAAAACCCTAATGCTGACTGACTGGAAAAAGTTCAGTTTAGGGTTTAAAACCCTAATGCTGACTGAAAGGAAAAGTTCAGTTTAGGGTTAAAAACCCTAATGCTGACTAAAGGGAAAAGTTCAGTTTAGGGTTTAAAACCCTAATGCTGACTAAAGGGAAAAGTTCAGTTTAGGGTTTAAAACCCTAATGCTGACTGAATGGAAAAGTTCAGTTTAGGGTTTAAAACCCTAATGCTGACTGACTGGAAAAAGTTCAGTTTAGGGTTTAAAACCCTAATGCTGACTGAAAGGAAAAGTTCAGTTTAGGGTTTAAAACCCCAATGCTGACTAAAGGGAAAAGTTCAGTTTAGGGTTTAAAACCCTAATGCTGACTAAAGGGAAAAGTTCAGTTTAGGGTTTAAAACCCTAATGCTGACTGAATGGAAAAGTTCAGTTTAGGGTTTAAAACCTTAATGCTGACTGACTGGAAAAAGTTCAGTTTAGGGTTTAAAACCCTAATGCTGACTGAAGGGAAAAGTTCAGTTTAGGGTTTAAAACCCTAATGCTGACTAAAGGGAAAAGTTCAGTTTAGGGTTTAAAACCCTAATGCTGACTGAAAGGAAAAGTTCAGTTTAGGGTTTAAAACCCTAATGCTGACTGAATGGAAAAGTTCAGTTTAGGGTTTAAAACCCTAATGCTGACTGACTGGAAAAAGTTCAGTTCAGGGTTTAAAACCCTAATGCTGACTAAAGGAAAAGTTCAGTTTAGGGTTTAAAACCCTAATGCTGACTGAAAGGAAAAGTTCAGTTTAGGGTTTAAAACCCTAATGATGACTAAAGGAAAAAGTTCAGTTTAGGGTTTAAAACCCTAATGCTGACTAAAGGAAAGAGTTCAGTTTATTGTTTAAAACCTTAATGCTGACTAAAGGAAAAAGTTCAGTTCATGGTTTAAAACCCTAATGCTGACTAAAGGAAAAAGTTCAGTTTATGGGTTTAAAACCCTAATGCTGACTGAAAGGAAAAGTTCAATTTAGGGTTTAAAACCCTAAAGCTGACTAAAGGAAAAGTTCAGTTTAGGGTTTAAAACCCTAATGCTGACTAAAGGAAAGAGTTCAGTTTAGGGTTTAAAACCCTAATACTGACTAAAGGAAAAAGTTCAGTTCAGGGTTTAAAACCCTAATGCTGACTAAAGGAAAAAGTTCAGTTCAGGGTATAAAACCCTAATGCTGACTAAAGGAAAAGTTCAGTTTAGGGTTTAAAACGCTAATGCTGACCGAAATGAAAATTTCAGTTTAGGGTTTAAAACCCTAATGCTGACTGAATGGAAAAAGTTCAGTTTAGGGTTTAAAACCCTAATGCTGACTGAAAGGAAAAGTTCAGTTTAGGGTTTAAAACCCTAATGCTGACTAAAGGGAAAAGTTCAGTTTAGGGTTTAAAACCCTAATGCTGACTAAAGGGAAAAGTTCAGTTTAGGGTTTAAAACCCTAATGCTGACTAAATGGAAAAGTTCAGTTTAGGGTTTAAAACCCTAATGCTAACTGAAAGGAAAAGTTCAATTTAGGGTTTAAAACCCTAATGCTGACTAAATGGAAAAAGTTCAGTTTAGGGTTTAAAACCCTAATGCTGACTGAATGGAAAAAGTTCAGTTTAGGGTTTAAAACCCTAATGCTGACTGAAAGGAAAAGTTCAGTTTAGGGTTAAAAACCCTAATGCTGACTAAAGGGAAAAGTTCAGTTTAGGGTTTAAAACCCTAATGCTGACTAAAGGGAAAAGTTCAGTTTAGGGTTTAAAACCCTAATGCTGACTGAATGGAAAAGTTCAGTTTAGGGTTTAAAACCCTAATGCTGACTGACTGAAAAAAGTTCAGTTTAGGGTTTAAAACCCTAATGCTGACTGAAAGGAAAAGTTCAGTTTAGGGTTTAAAACCCAAATGCTGACTAAAGGGAAAAGTTCAGTTTAGGGTTTAAAACCCTAATGTTGACCGAAAGGAAAAGTTCAGTTTAGGGTTTAAAACCCTAATGCTGACTGAATGGAAAAGTTCAGTTTAGGGTTTAAAACCCTAATGCTGACTGACTGGAAAAAGTTCAGTTTAGGGTTTAAAACCCTAATGCTGACTGAAAGGAAAAGTTCAGTTTAGGGTTTAAAACCCTAATGCTGACTAAAGGGAAAAGTTCAGTTTAGGGTTTAAAACCCTAATGCTGACTAAAGGGAAAAGTTCAGTTTAGGGTTTAAAACCCTAATGCTGACTGAAAGGAAAAGTTCAGTTTAGGGTTTAAAACCCTAATGCTGACTGAATGGAAAAGTTCAGTTTAGGGTTTAAAACCCTAATGCTGACTGACTGGAAAAAGTTCAGTTCAGGGTTTAAAACCCTAATGCTGACTAAAGGAAAATTTCAGTTTAGGGTTTAAAACCCTAATGCTAACTGAAAGGAAAAGTTCAGTTTAGGGTTTAAAACCCTAATGATGACTAAAGGAAAAAGTTCAGTTTAGGGTTTAAAACCCTAATGCTGACTAAAGGAAAGAGTTCAGTTTATTGTTTAAAACCTTAATGCTGACTAAAGGAAAAAGTTCAGTTCATGGTTTAAAACCCTAATGCTGACTAAAGGAAAAAGTTCAGTTTATGGGTTTAAAACCCTAATGCTGACTGAAAGGAAAAGTTCAATTTAGGGTTTAAAACCCTAATGCTGACTAAAGGAAAAGTTCAGTTTAGGGTTTAAAACCCTAATGCTGACTAAAGGAAAGAGTTCAGTTTAGGGTTTAAAACCCTAATACTGACTAAAGGAAAAAGTTCAGTTCAGGGTTTAAAACCCTAATGCTGACTAAAGGAAAAAGTTCAGTTCAGGGTATAAAACCCTAATGCTGACTAAAGGAAAAGTTCAGTTTAGGGTTTAAAACGCTAATGCTGACCGAAATGAAAATTTCAGTTTAGGGTTTAAAACCCTAATGCTGACTGAATGGAAAAAGTTCAGTTTAGGGTTTAAAACCCTAATGCTGACTGAAAGGAAAAGTTCAGTTTAGGGTTTAAAACCCTAATGCTGACTAAAGGGAAAAGTTCAGTTTAGGGTTTAAAACCCTAATGCTGACCAAAAGGAAAAGTTCAGTTTAGGGTTTAAAACCCTAATGCTGACTAAAGGGAAAAGTTCAGTTTAGGGTTTAAAACCCTAATGCTGACTGAATGGAAAAGTTCAATTTAGGGTTTAAAACCCTAATGCTGACTGACTGGAAAAAGTTCAGTTTAGGGTTTAAAACCCTAATGCTGACTGAAAGGAAAAGTTCAGTTTAGGGTTTAAAACCCCAATGCTGACTAAAGGGAAAAGTTCAGTTTAGGGTTTAAAACCCTAATGCAGACTAAAGGAAAAGTTCAGTTTAGGGTTTAAAACCCTAATGCTGACTGAAAGGAAAAGTTCAGTTTAGGGTTTAAAACCCTAATGCTGACTGAATGCAAAAGTTCAATTTAGGGTTTAAAACCCTAATGCTGACTGACTGGAAAACGTTTAGTTTAGGGTTTAAAACCCTAATGCTGACTGAAAGGAAAAGTTCAGTTTAGGGTTTAAAACCCCAATGCTGACTAAAGGGAAAAGTTCAGTTTAGAGTTTAAAACCCTAATGCTGACTAAAGGGAAAAGTTCAGTTTAGGGTTTAAAACCCTAATGCTGACTAAAGGGAAAAGTTCAGTTTAGGTTTTAAAACCCTAATGCTGACTGACTAGAAAAGTTCAGTTTAGGGTTTAAAACCCTAATGCTGACTGACTGGAAAAAGTTCAGTTTAGGGCTTAAAACCCTAATGCTGACTGAAATGAAAAGTTCAGTTTAGGGTTTAAAACCCCAATGCTGACTAAAGGGAAAAGTTCAGTTTAGGGTTTAAAACCCTAATGCTGACTAAAGGGAAAAGTTCAGTTTAGGGTTTAAAACCCTAATGCTGACTGAATGGAAAAGTTCAGTTTAGGGTTTAAAACCCTAATGCTGACTAACTGGAAAAAGTTCAGTTTAGGGTTTAAAACCCTAATGCTGACTGAAAGGAAAAGTTCAGTTTAGGGTTTAAAACCCTAATGCTGACTAAAGGGAAAAGTTCAGTTTAGGGTTTAAAACCCTAATGCTGACTAAAGGGAAAAGTTCAGTTTAGGGTTTAAAACCCTAATGCTGACTGAAGGGAAAAGTTTAGTTTAGGGTTTAAAACCCTAATGCTGACTGAAAGGAAAAGTTTAGTTTAGGGTTTAAAACCCTAATGCTGACCGAAAGGAAAAGTTCAGTTTAGGGTTTAAAACCCTAATGCTGACCGAAAGGAAAAGTTCAGTTTAGGGTTTAAAACACTAATGCTGACTGAATGGAAAAAGTTCAGTTTAGGGTTTAAAACCCCAATGCTGACTAAAGGGAAAAGTTCAGTTTAGGGTTTAAAACCCTAATGCTGACTAATGGATAGAGTGCAGTTTAGGGTTTAAAACCCTAATGCTGACTAAAGGAAAAAGTTCAGTTCAGGGTTTAAAACCCTAATGCTGACTAAAGGAAAAAGTTCAGTTCAGGGTTTAAAACCCTAATGCTGACTAAAGGAAAAGTTCAGTTTAGGGTTTAAAACACTAATGCTGACCGAAAGGAAAATTTTCAGTTTAGGGTTTAAAACCCTAATGCTGACTGAATGGAAAAAGTTCAGTTTAAAGTTTAAAACCATAATGCTGACTGAAAGGAAAAGTTCAGTTTAGGGTTTAAAACCCAAATGCTGACTAAAGGGAAAAGTTCAGTTTAGGGTTTAAAACCCTAATGTTGACCGAAAGGAAAAGTTCAGTTTAGGGTTTAAAACCCTAATGCTGACTGAATGGAAAAGTTCAGTTTAGGGTTTAAAACCCTAATGCTGACTGACTGGAAAAAGTTCAGTTTAAGGTTTAAAACCCTAATGCTGACTGAAAGGAAAAGTTCAGTTTAGGGTTAAAAACCCTAATGCTGACTAAAGGGAAAAGTTCAGTTTAGGGTTTAAAACCCTAATGCTGACTGAATGGAAAAGTTCAGTTTAGGGTTTAAAACCCTAATGCTGACTGACTGGAAAAAGTTCAGTTTAGGGTTTAAAACCCTAATGCTGACTGAAAGGAAAAGTTCAGTTTAGGGTTTAAAACCCCAATGCTGACTAAAGGGAAAAGTTCAGTTTAGGGTTTAAAACCCTAATGCTGACTAAAGGGAAAAGTTCAGTTTAGGGTTTAAAACCCTAATGCTGACTGAATGGAAAAGTTCAGTTTAGGGTTTAAAACCCTAATGCTGACTGACTGGAAAAAGTTCAGTTTAGGGTTTAAAACCCTAATGCTGACTGAAAGGAAAAGTTCAGTTTAGGGTTTAAAACCCCAATGCTGACTAAAGGGAAAAGTTCAGTTTAGGGTTTAAAACCCTAATGCTGACTAAAGGGAAAAGTTCAGTTTAGGGTTTAAAACCCTAATGCTGACTAAAGGGAAAAGTTCAGTTTAGGGTTTAAAACCCTAATGCTGACTGAATGGAAAAGTTCAATTTAGGGTTTAAAACCCTAATGCTGACTGACTGGAAAAAGTTCAGTTTAGGGTTTAAAACCCTAATGCTGACTGAAAGGAAAAGTTCAGTTTAGGGTTTAAAACCCCAATGCTGACTAAAGGGAAAAGTTCAGTTTAGGGTTTAAAACCCTAATGCAGACTAAAGGAAAAGTTCAGTTTAGGGTTTAAAACCCTAATGCTGACTGAAAGGAAAAGTTCAGTTTAGGGTTTAAAACCCTAATGCTGACTGAATGCAAAAGTTCAATTTAGGGTTTAAAACCCTAATGCTGACTGACTGGAAAACGTTTAGTTTAGGGTTTAAAACCCTAATGCTGACTGAAAGGAAAAGTTCAGTTTAGGGTTTAAAACCCCAATGCTGACTAAAGGGAAAAGTTCAGTTTAGAGTTTAAAACCCTAATGCTGACTAAAGGGAAAAGTTCAGTTTAGGGTTTAAAACCCTAATGCTGACTAAAGGGAAAAGTTCAGTTTAGGTTTTAAAACCCTAATGGTGACTGAATGGAAAAGTTCAGTTTAGGGTTTAAAACCCTAATGCTGACTGACTGGAAAAAGTTCAGTTTAGGGTTTAAAACCCTAATGCTGACTGAAAGGAAAAGTTCAGTTTAGGGTTTAAAACCCCAATGCTGACTAAAGGGAAAAGTTCAGTTTAGGGTTTAAAACCCTAATGCTGACTAAAGGGAAAAGTTCAGTTTAGGGTTTAAAACCCTAATGCTGACTAACTGGAAAAAGTTCAGTTTAGGGTTTAAAACCCTAATGCTGACTGAAAGGAAAAGTTCAGTTTAGGGTTTAAAACCCTAATGCTGACTAAAGGGAAAAGTTCAGTTTAGGGTTTAAAACCCTAATGCTGACTAAAGGGAAAAGTTCAGTTTAGGGTTTAAAACCCTAATGCTGACTGAAAGGAAAAGTTCAGTTTAGGGTTTAAAACCCTAATGCTGACTAAAGGAAAAGTTCAGTTTAGGGTTTAAAACCCTAATGCTGACCGAAAGGAAAAGTTCAGTTTAGGGTTTAAAACACTAATGCTGACTGAATGGAAAATGTTCAGTTTAGGGTTTAAACCCTAATGCTGACTGAAAGGAAAAGTTCAGTTTAGGGTTTAAAACCCCAATGCTGACTAAAGGGAAAAGTTCAGTTTAGGGTTTAAAACCCTAATGCTGACTAAAGGGAAAAGTTCAGTTTAGGGTTTAAAACCCTAATGCTGACTAATGGATAGAGTGCAGTTTAGGGTTTAAAACCCTAATGCTGACTAAAGGAAAAAGTTCAGTTCAGGGTTTAAAACCCTAATGCTGACTAAAGGAAAAGTTCAGTTTAGGGTTTAAAACACTAATGCTGACCGAAAGGAAAATTTTAGTTTAGGGTTTAAAACCCTAATGCTGACTGAATGGAAAAAGTTCAGTTTAAAGTTTAAAACCCTAATGCTGACTGAAAGGAAAAGTTCAGTTTAGGGTTTAAAACCCAAATGCTGACTAAAGGGAAAAGTTCAGTTTAGGGTTTAAAACCCTAATGTTGACCGAAAGGAAAAGTTCAGTTTAGGGTTTAAAACCCTAATGCTGACTGAATGGAAAAGTTCAGTTTAGGGTTTAAAACCCTAATGCTGACTGACTGGAAAAAGTTCAGTTTAGGGTTTAAAACCCTAATGCTGACTGAAAGGAAAAGTTCAGTTTAGGGTTAAAAACCCTAATGCTGACTAAAGGGAAAAGTTCAGTTTAGGGTTTAAAACCCTAATGCTGACTAAAGGGAAAAGTTCAGTTTAGGGTTTAAAACCCTAATGCTGACTGAATGGAAAAGTTCAGTTTAGGGTTTAAAACCCTAATGCTGACTGACTGGAAAAAGTTCAGTTTAGGGTTTAAAACCCTAATGCTGACTGAAAGGAAAAGTTCAGTTTAGGGTTTAAAACCCCAATGCTGACTAAAGGGAAAAGTTCAGTTTAGGGTTTAAAACCCTAATGCTGACTAAAGGGAAAAGTTCAGTTTAGGGTTTAAAACCCTAATGCTGACTGAATGGAAAAGTTCAGTTTAGGGTTTAAAACCCTAATGCTGACTAACTGGAAAAAGTTCAGTTTAGGGTTTAAAACCCTAATGCTGACTGAAAGGAAAAGTTCAGTTTAGGGTTTAAAACCCCAATGCTGACTAAAGGGAAAAGTTCAGTTTAGGGTTTAAAACCCTAATGCAGACTAAAGGAAAAGTTCAGTTTAGGGTTTAAAACCCTAATGCTGACTGAAAGGAAAAGTTCAGTTTAGGGTTTAAAACCCTAATGCTGACTGAATGGAAAAGTTCAATTTAGGGTTTAAAACCCTAATGCTGACTGACTGGAAAACGTTTAGTTTAGGGTTTAAAACCCTAATGCTGACTGAAAGGAAAAGTTCAGTTTAGGGTTTAAAACCCCAATGCTGACTAAAGGGAAAAGTTCAGTTTAGAGTTTAAAACCCTAATGCTGACTAAAGGGAAAAGTTCAGTTTAGGGTTTAAAACCCTAATGCTGACTGAATGGAAAAGTTCAGTTTAGGTTTTAAAACCCTAATGCTGACTGACTGGAAAAGTTCAGTTTAGGGTTTAAAACCCTAATGCTGACTGACTGGAAAAAGTTCAGTTTAGGGTTTAAAACCCTAATGCTGACTGAATGGAAAAGTTCAATTTACGGTTTAAAACCCTAATGCTGACTGACTGGAAAAAGTTCAGTTTAGGGTTTAAAACCCTAATGCTGACTGAAAGGAAAAGTTCAGTTTAGGGTTTAAAACCCCAATGCTGACTAAAGGGAAAAGTTCAGTTTAGGGTTTAAAACCCTAATGCTGACTAAAGGGAAAAGTTCAGTTTAGGGTTTAAAACCCTAATGCTGACTGAATGGAAAAGTTCAGTTTAGGGTTTAAAACCCTAATGCTGACTAAAGGAAAAAGTTCAGTTTAGGGTTTAAAACCCTAATGCTGACTGAAAGGAAAAGTTCAGTTTAGGGTTAAAAACCCTAATGCTGACTGAATGGAAAAGTTCAATATAGGGTTTAAAACCCTAATGCTGACTGACTGGAAAACGTTTAGTTTAGGGTTTAAAACCCTAATGCTGACTGAAAGGAAAAGTTCAGTTTAGGGTTTAAAACCCCAATGCTGACTAAAGGGAAAAGTTCAGTTTAGAGTTTAAAACCCTAATGCTGACTAAAGGGAAAAGTTCAGTTTAGGGTTTAAAACCCTAATGCTGACTGAATGGAAAAGTTCAGTTTAGGTTTTAAAACCCTAAAGCTGACTGAATGGAAAAGTTCAGTTTAGGGTTTAAAACCCTAATGCTGACTGACTGGAAAAAGTTCAGTTTAGGGTTTAAAACCCTAATGCTGACTGAAAGGAAAAGTTCAGTTTAGGGTTTAAAACCCCAATGCTGACTAAAGGGAAAAGTTCAGTTTAGGGTTTAAAACCCTAATGCAGACTAAAGGAAAAGTTCAGTTTAGGGTTTAAAACCCTAATGCTGACTGAAAGGAAAAGTTCAGTTTAGGGTTTAAAACCCTAATGCTGACTGAATGGAAAAGTTCAATTTAGGGTATAAAACCCTAATGCTGACTGACTGGAAAAAGTTTAGTTTAGGGTTTAAAACCCTAATGCTAACTGAAAGGAAAAGTTCAGTTTAGGGTTTAAAACCCCAATGTTGACTAAAGGGAAAAGTTCAGTTTAGAGTTTAAAACCCTAATGCTGACTGAATGGAAAAGTTCAATTTACGGTTTAAAACCCTAATGCTGACTGACTGGAAAAAGTTCAGTTTAGGGTTTAAAACCCTAATGCTGACTGACTGGAAAAGTTCAGTTTAGGGTTTAAAACCCTAATGCTGACTGACTGGAAAAAGTTCAGTTTAGGGTTTAAAACCCTAATGCTGACTGAATGGAAAAGTTCAATTTACGGTTTAAAACCCTAATGCTGACTGACTGGAAAAAGTTCAGTTTAGGGTTTAAAACCCTAATGCTGACTGAAAGGAAAAGTTCAGTTTAGGGTTTAAAACCCCAATGCTGACTAAAGGGAAAAGTTCAGTTTAGGGTTTAAAACCCTAATGCTGACTAAAGGGAAAAGTTCAGTTTAGGGTTTAAAACCCTAATGCTGACTGAATGGAAAAGTTCAGTTTAGGGTTTAAAACCCTAATGCTGACTAAAGGAAAAAGTTCAGTTTAGGGTTTAAAACCCTAATGCTGACTGAAAGGAAAAGTTCAGTTTAGGGTTAAAAACCCTAATGCTGACTGAATGGAAAAGTTCAATATAGGGTTTAAAACCCTAATGCTGACTGACTGGAAAACGTTTAGTTTAGGGTTTAAAACCCTAATGCTGACTGAAAGGAAAAGTTCAGTTTAGGGTTTAAAACCCCAATGCTGACTAAAGGGAAAAGTTCAGTTTAGAGTTTAAAACCCTAATGCTGACTAAAGGGAAAAGTTCAGTTTAGGGTTTAAAACCCTAATGCTGACTGAATGGAAAAGTTCAGTTTAGGTTTTAAAACCCTAATGCTGACTGACTGGAAAAGTTCAGTTTAGGGTTTAAAACCCTAATGCTGACTGACTGGAAAAAGTTCAGTTTAGGGTTTAAAACCCTAATGCTGACTGAAAGGAAAAGTTCAGTTTAGGGTTTAAAACCCCAATGCTGACTAAAGGGAAAAGTTCAGTTTAGGGTTTAAAACCCTAATGCTGACTAAAGGGAAAAGTTCAGTTTAGGGTTTAAAACCCTAATGCTGACTGAATGGAAAAGTTCAGTTTAGGGTTTAAAACCCTAATGCTGACTGAAAGGAAAAGTTCAGTTTAGGGTTTAAAACCCTAATGCTGACTGAATGGAAAAATTTCAGTTTAGGGTTTAAAACCCTAATGCTGACTGAATGGAAAAAGTTCAGTTTAGGGTTTAAAACCCTAATGCTGACTGAAAGGAAAAGTTCAGTTTAGGGTTTAAAACCCTAATGCTGACTAAAGGGAAAAGTTCAGTTTAGGGTTTAAAACCCTAATGCTGACTAAAGGGAAAAGTTCAGTTTAGGGTTTAAAACCCTAATGCTGACTGAATGGAAAAGTTCAGTTTAGGGTTTAAAACCCTAATGCTGACTAACTGGAAAAAGTTCAGTTTAGGGTTTAAAACCCTAATGCTGACTGAAAGGAAAAGTTCAGTTTAGGGTTTAAAACCCTAATGCTGACTAAAGGGAAAAGTTCAGTTTAGGGTTTAAAACCCTAATGCTGACTAAAGGGAAAAGTTCAGTTTAGGGTTTAAAACCCTAATGCTGACTGAATGGAAAAGTTCAATTTAGGGTTTAAAACCCTAATGCTGACTGACTGGAAAAAGTTCAGTTTAGGGTTTAAAACCCTAATGCTGACTGAAAGGAAAAGTTCAGTTTAGGGTTTAAAACCCCAATGCTGACTAAAGGGAAAAGTTCAGTTTAGGGTTTAAAACCCTAATGCTGACTAAAGGAAAGAGTTCAGTTTATTGTTTAAAACCCTAATGCTGACTAAAGGAAAAAGTTCAGTTCATGGTTTAAAACCCTAATGCTGACTAAAGGAAAAAGTTCAGTTTATGGGTTTAAAACCCTAATGCTGACTGAAAGGAAAAGTTCAATTTAGGGTTTAAAACCCTAATGCTGACTAAAGGAAAAGTTCAGTTTAGGGTTTAAAACCCTAATGCTGACTAAAGGAAAGAGTTCAGTTTAGGGTTTAAAACCCTAATGCTGACTAAAGGAAAAAGTTCAGTTCAGGGTTTAAAACCCTAATGCTGACTAAAGGAAAAAGTTCAGTTCAGGGTATAAAACCCTAATGCTGACTAAAGGAAAAGTTCAGTTTAGGGTTTAAAACGCTAATGCTGACCGAAATGAAAATTTCAGTTTAGGGTTTAAAACCCTAATGCTGACTGAATGGAAAAAGTTCAGTTTAGGGTTTAAAACCCTAATGCTGACTGAAAGGAAAAGTTCAGTTTAGGGTTTAAAACCCTAATGCTGACTAAAGGGAAAAGTTCAGTTTAGGGTTTAAAACCCTAACGCTGACCGAAAGGAAAAGTTCAGTTTAGGATTTAAAACCCTAATGCTGACTGAATGGAAAAGTTCAGTTTAGGGTTTAAAACCCTAATGCTGACTGACTGGAAAAAGTTCAGTTTAGGGTTTAAAACCCTAATGCTGACTGAAAGGAAAAGTTCAGTTTAGGGTTAAAAACCCTAATGCTGACTAAAGGGAAAAGTTCAGTTTAGGGTTTAAAACCCTAATGCTGACTAAAGGGAAAAGTTCAGTTTAGGGTTTAAAACCCTAATGCTGACTGAATGGAAAAGTTCAATTTAGGGTTTAAAACCCTAATGCTGACTGACTGGAAAAAGTTCAGTTTAGGGTTTAAAACCCTAATGCTGACTGAAAGGAAAAGTTCAGTTTAGGGTTTAAAACCCCAATGCTGACTAAAGGGAAAAGTTCAGTTTAGGGTTTAAAACCCTAATGCTGACTGAAAGGAAAAGTTCAGTTTAGGGTTTAAAACCCTAATGCTGACTGAATGGAAAAGTTCAATTTAGGGTTTAAAACCCTAATGCTGACTGACTGGAAAACGTTTAGTTTAGGGTTTAAAACCCTAATGCTGACTGAAAGGAAAAGTTCAGTTTAGGGTTTAAAACCCCAATGCTGACTAAAGGGAAAAGTTCAGTTTAGAGTTTAAAACCCTAATGCTGACTAAAGGGAAAAGTTCAGTTTAGGGTTTAAAACCCTAATGCTGACTGAATGGAAAAGTTCAGTTTAGGTTTTAAAACCCTAATGCTGACTGACTGAAAAAGTTCAGTTTAGGGTTTAAAACCCTAATGCTTGACTGACTGGAAAAAGTTCAGTTTAGGGTTTAAAACCCTAATGCTGACTGAAAGGAAAAGTTCAGTTTAGGGTTTAAAACCCCAATGCTGACTAAAGGGAAAAGTTCAGTTTAGGGTTTAAAACCCTAATGCTGACTAAAGGGAAAAGTTCAGTTTAGGGTTTAAAACCCTAATGCTGACTGAATGGAAAAGTTCAGTTTAGGGTTTAAAACCCTAATGCTGACTAACTGGAAAAAGTTCAGTTTAGGGTTTAAAACCCTAATGCTGACTGAAAGGAAAAGTTCAGTTTAGGGTTTAAAACCCTAATGCTGACTAAAGGGAAAAGTTCAGTTTAGGGTTTAAAACCCTAATGCTGACTAAAGGGAAAAGTTCAGTTTAGGGTTTAAAACCCTAATGCTGACTGAAAGGAAAAGTTCAGTTTAGGGTTTAAAACCCTAATGCTGACTAAAGGAAAAGTTCAGTTTAGGGTTTAAAACCCTAATGCTGACCGAAAGGAAAAGTTCAGTTTAGGGTTTAAAACACTAATGCTGACTGAATGGAAAAAGTTCAGTTTAGGGTTTAAAACCCTAATGCTGACTGAAAGGAAAAGTTCAGTTTAGGGTTTAAAACCCCAATGCTGACTAAAGGGAAAAGTTCAGTTTAGGGTTTAAAACCCTAATGCTGACTAAAGGGAAAAGTTCAGTTTAGGGTTTAAAACCCTAATGCTGACTAATGGATAGAGTGCAGTTTAGGGTTTAAAACCCTAATGCTGACTAAAGGAAAAAGTTCAGTTCGGGGTTTAAAACCCTAATGCTGACTAAAGGAAAAGTTTAGTTTAGGGTTTAAAACCCTAATGCTGACCGAATGGAAAATTTTAGTTTAGGGTTTAAAACCCTAATGTTGACTGAATGGAAAAAGTTCAGTTTAGGGTTAAAACCCTAATGCTGACTGAAAGGAAAAGTTCAGTTTAGGGTTTAAAACCCAAATACTGACTAAAGGGAAAAGTTCAGTTTAGGGTTTAAAACCCTAACGCTGACTGAATGGAAAAGTTCAGTTTAGGGTTTAAAACCCTAATGCTGACTGACTGGAAAAAGTTCAGTTTAGGGTTTAAAACCCTAATGCTGACTGAAAGGAAAAGTTCAGTTTAGGGTTTAAAACCCCAATGCTGACTAAAGGGAAAAGTTCAGTTTAGGGTTTAAAACCCTAATGCTGACTAAAGGGAAAAGTTCAGTTTAGGGTTTAAAACCCTAATGCTGACTGAATGGAAAAGTTCAGTTTAGGGTTTAAAACCCTAATGCTGACTAACTGGAAAAAGTTCAGTTTAGGGTTTAAAACCCTAATGCTGACTGAAAGGAAAAGTTCAGTTTAGGGTTTAAAACCCTAATGCTGACTAAAGGGAAAAGTTCAGTTTAGGGTTTAAAACCCTAATGCTGACTAAAGGGAAAAGTTCAGTTTAGGGTTTAAAACCCTAATGCTGACTGAAAGGAAAAGTTCAGTTTAGGGTTTAAAACCCTAATGCTGACTAAAGGAAAAGTTCAGTTTAGGGTTTAAAACCCTAATGCTGACCGAAAGGAAAAGTTCAGTTTAGGGTTTAAAACACTAATGCTGACTGAATGGAAAAAGTTCAGTTTAGGGTTTAAAACCCTAATGTTGACTGAAAGGAAAAGTTCAGTTTAGGGTTTAAAACCCCAATGCTGACTAAAGGGAAAAGTTCAATTTAGGGTTTAAAACCCTAATGCTGACTAAAGGGAAAAGTTCAGTTTAGGGTTTAAAACCCTAATGCTGACTAATAGAAAGAGTGCAGTTTAGGGTTTAAAACCCTAATGCTAACTAAAGGAAAAAGTTCAGTTCAGGGTTTAAAGCTCTAATGCTGACTAAAGGAAAAAGTTCAGTTCGGGGTTTAAAACCCTAATGCTGACTAAAGGAAAAGTTCAGTTTAGGGTTTAAAACCCTAATGCTGACCGAAAGGAAAATTTCAGTTTAGGGTTTAAAACCCTAATGCTGACTGAATGGAAAAAGTTCAGTTTAGGGTTTAAAACCCTAATGCTGACTGAAAGGAAAAGTTCAGTTTAGGGTTTAAAACCCAAATGCTGACTAAAGGGAAAAGTTCAGTTTAGGGTTTAAAACCCTAATGCTGACCGAAAGGAAAAGTTCAGTTTAGGGTTTAAAACCCTAATGCTGACTGAATGGAAAAGTTCAGTTTAGGGTTTAAAACCCTAATGCTGACTGACTGGAAAAAGTTCAGTTTAGGGTTTAAAACCCTAATGCTGACTGAAAGGAAAAGTTCAGTTTAGGGTTAAAAACCCTAATGCTGACTAAAGGGAAAAGTTCAGTTTAGGGTTTAAAACCCTAATGCTGACTAAAGGGAAAAGTTCAGTTTAGGGTTTAAAACCCTAATGCTGACTGAATGGAAAAGTTCAGTTTAGGGTTTAAAACCCTAATGCTGACTGACTGGAAAAAGTTCAGTTTAGGGTTTAAAACCCTAATGCTGACTGAAAGGAAAAGTTCAGTTTAGGGTTTAAAACCCCAATGCTGACTAAAGGGAAAAGTTCAGTTTAGGGTTTAAAACCCTAATGCTGACTAAAGGGAAAAGTTCAGTTTAGGGTTTAAAACCCTAATGCTGACTGAATGGAAAAGTTCAGTTTAGGGTTTAAAACCCTAATGCTGACTAACTGGAAAAAGTTCAGTTTAGGGTTTAAAACCCTAATGCTGACTGAAAGGAAAAGTTCAGTTTAGGGTTTAAAACCCTAATGCTGACTAAAGGGAAAAGTTCAGTTTAGGGTTTAAAACCCTAATGCTGACTAAAGGGAAAAGTTCAGTTTAGGGTTTAAAACCCTAATGCTGACTGAAAGGAAAAGTTCAGTTTAGGGTTTAAAACCCTAATGCTGACTGAATGGAAAAGTTCAGTTTAGGGTTTAAAACCCTAATGCTGACTGACTGGAAAAAGTTCAGTTCAGGGTTTAAAACCCTAATGTTGACTAAAGGAAATGTTCAGTTTAGGGTTTAAAACCCTAATGCTGACTGAAAGGAAAAGTTCAGTTTAGGGTTTAAAACCCTAATGATGACTAAAGGAAAAAGTTCAGTTTAGGGTTTAAAACCCTAATGCTGACTAAAGGAAAGAGTTCAGTTTATTGTTTAAAAACCTAATGCTGACTAAAGGAAAAAGTTCAGTTCATCGTTTAAAACCCTAATGCTGACTAAAGGAAAAAGTTCAGTTTAGGGTTTAAAACCCTAATGATGATTGCAAGGAAAAGTTCAGTTTAGGGTTTAAAACCCTAATGCTGACTGAATGGAAAAAGTTCAGTTTAGGGTTTAAAACCCTAATGCTGACTGAATGGAAAAGTTCAATTTAGGGTTTAAAACCCTAATGCTGACTGACTGGAAAAAGTTCAGTTTAGGGTTTAAAACCCTAATGCTGACTGAAAGGAAAAGTTCAGTTTAGGGTTTAAAACCCCAATGCTGACTACAGGAAAAGTTCAGTTTAGGGTTTAAAACCCTAATGCTGACTGACTGGAAAAAGTTCAGTTTAGGGTTTAAAACCCTAATGCTGACTGAATGGAAAAGTTCAATTTACGGTTTAAAACCCTAATGCTGACTGACTGGAAAAAGTTCAGTTTAGGGTTTAAAACCCTAATGCTGACTGAAAGGAAAAGTTCAGTTTAGGGTTTAAAACCCCAATGCTGACTAAAGGGAAAAGTTCAGTTTAGGGTTTAAAACCCTAATGCTGACTAAAGGGAAAAGTTCAGTTTAGGGTTTAAAACCCTAATGCTGACTGAATGGAAAAGTTCAGTTTAGGGTTTAAAACCCTAATGCTGACTAACTGGAAAAAGTTCAGTTTAGGGTTTAAAACCCTAATGCTGACTGAAAGGAAAAGTTCAGTTTAGGGTTTAAAACCCTAATGCTGACTAAAGGGAAAAGTTCAGTTTAGGGTTTAAAACCCTAATGCTGACTAAAGGGAAAAGTTCAGTTTAGGGTTTAAAACCCTAATGCTGACTGAAAGGAAAAGTTCAGTTTAGGGTTTAAAACCCTAATGCTGACTAAAGGAAAAGTTCAGTTTAGGGTTTAAAACCCTAATGCTGACCGAAAGGAAAAGTTCAGTTTAGGGTTTAAAACACTAATGCTGACTGAATGGAAAAAGTTCAGTTTAGGGTTTAAAACCCTAATGTTGACTGAAAGGAAAAGTTCAGTTTAGGGTTTAAAACCCCAATGCTGACTAAAGGGAAAAGTTCAATTTAGGGTTTAAAACCCTAATGCTGACTAAAGGGAAAAGTTCAGTTTAGGGTTTAAAACCCTAATGCTGACTAATGGAAAGAGTGCAGTTTAGGGTTTAAAACCCTAATGCTGACTAAAGGAAAAAGTTCAGTTCAGGGTTTAAAGCTCTAATGCTAACTAAAGGAAAAAGTTCAGTTCGGGGTTTAAAACCCTAATGCTGACTAAAGGAAAAGTTCAGTTTAGGGTTTAAAACCCTAATGCTGACAGAAAGGAAAATTTCAGTTTAGGGTTTAAAACCCTAATGCTGACTGAATGGAAAAAGTTCAGTTTAGGGTTTAAAACCCTAATGCTGACTGAAAGGAAAAGTTCAGTTTAGGGTTTAAAACCCAAATGCTGACTAAAGGGAAAAGTTCAGTTTAGGGTTTAAAACCCTAATGCTGACCGAAAGGAAAAGTTCAGTTTAGGGTTTAAAACCCTAATGCTGACTGAATGGAAAAGTTCAGTTTAGGGTTTAAAACCCTAATGCTGACTGACTGGAAAAAGTTCAGTTTAGGGTTTAAAACCCTAATGCTGACTGAAAGGAAAAGTTCAGTTTAGGGTTAAAAACCCTAATGCTGACTAAAGGGAAAAGTTCAGTTTAGGGCTTAAAACCCTAATGCTGACTAAAGGGAAAAGTTCAGTTTAGGGTTTAAAACCCTAATGTTGACTGAATGGAAAAGTTCAGTTTAGGGTTTAAAACCCTAATGCTGACTGACTGGAAAAAGTTCAGTTTAGGGTTTAAAACCCTAATGCTGACTGAAAGGAAAAGTTCAGTTTAGGGTTTAAAACCCCAATGCTGACTAAAGGGAAAAGTTCAGTTTAGGGTTTAAAACCCTAATGCTGACTAAAGGGAAAAGTTCAGTTTAGGGTTTAAAACCCTAATGCTGACTGAATGGAAAAGTTTAGTTTAGGGTTTAAAACCTTAATGCTGACTGACTGGAAAAAGTTCAGTTTAGGGTTTAAAACCCTAATGCTGACTGAAAGGAAATGTTCAGTTTAGGGTTTAAAACCCTAATGCTGACTGAAAGGAAAAGTTCAGTTTAGGGTTTAAAACCCTAATGATGACTAAAGGAAAAAGTTCAGTTTAGGGTTTAAAACCCTAATGCTGACTAAAGGAAAGAGTTCAGTTTATTGTTTAAAACCCTAATGCTGACTAAAGGAAAAAGTTCAGTTCATGGTTTAAAACCCTAATGCTGACTAAAGGAAAAAGTTCAGTTTAGGGTTTAAAACCCTAATGATGATTGCAAGAAAAAGTTCAGTTTAGGGTTTAAAACCCTAATGCTGACTGAATGGAAAAAGTTCAGTTTAGGGTTTAAAACCCTAATGCTGACTGAATGGAAAAGTTCAATTTAGGGTTTAAAACCCTAATGCTGACTGACTGGAAAAAGTTCAGTTTAGGGTTTAAAACCCTAATGCTGACTGAAAGGAAAAGTTCAGTTTAGGGTTTAAAACCCCAATGCTGACTAAAGGGAAAAGTTCAGTTTAGGGTTTAAAACCCTAATGCTGACTAAAGGGAAAAGTTTAGTTTAGGATTTAAAACCCTAATGCTGACTTAATGGAAAAGTTCAGTTTAGGGTTTAAAACCCTAATGCTGACTGACTGGAAAAAGTTCAGTTTAGGGTTTAAAACCCTAATGCTGACTGAAAGGAAAAGTTCAGTTTAGGGTTTAAAACCTTAATGCTGACTGAAAGGAAAAGTTCAGTTTAGGGTTTAAAACCCTAATCCTGACTAAAGGGAAAAGTTCAGTTTAGGGTTTAAAACCCTAATGCTGACTGAATGGAAAAGTTCAGTTTAGGGTTTAAAACCCTAATGCTGACTGACTGGAAAAAGTTCAGTTCAAGGTTTAAAACACTAATGCTGACTAAAGGAAAAGTTCAGTTTAGGGTTTAAAACCCTAATGCTGACTGAAAGGAAAAGTTCAGTTTAGGGTTAAAAACCCTAATGATGACTAAAGGAAAAGTTCAGTTTAGGGTTTAAAACCGTAATGCTAACTAAAGGAAAGAGTTCAGTTTATTGTTTAAAACCCTAATGCTGACTAAAGGAAAAAGTTCAGTTCATGGTTTAAAACCCTAATGCTGAGTGAAAGGAAAAAGTTCAGTTTAGGGTTTAAAACCCTAATGCTGACTGAAAGGAAAAGTTCAGTTTAGGGTTTAAAACCCTAATGCTGATTAAAGGAAAAAGTTCAGTTTAGGGTTTAAAACCATAATGCTGACTGACTGGAAAAAGTTCAGTTTAGGGTTTAAAACCCTAATGCTGACTGAAAGGAAAAGTTCAGTTTAGGGTTTAAAACCCCAATGCTGACTAAAGGGAAAAGTTCAGTTTAGGGTTTAAAACCCTAATACTGACTAAAGGGAAAAGTTCAGTTTAGGGTTTAAAACCCTAATGCTGACTGAATGGAAAAGTTTAGTTTAGGGTTTAAAACCTTAATGCTGACTGACTGGAAAAAGTTCAGTTTAGGGTTTAAAACCCTAATGCTGACTGAAAGGAAAAGTTCAGTTTAGGGTTTAAAACCCTAATGCTGACTGAAAGGAAAAGTTCAGTTTAGGGTTTAAAACCCTAATGATGACTAAAGGAAAAAGTTCAGTTTAGGGTTTAAAACCCTAATGCTGACTAAAGGAAAGAGTTCAGTTTATTGTTTAAAACCCTAATGCTGACTAAAGGAAAAAGTTCAGTTCATGGTTTAAAACCCTAATGCTGACTAAAGGAAAAAGTTCAGTTTAGGGTTTAAAACCCTAATGATGATTGCAAGAAAAAGTTCAGTTTAGGGTTTAAAACCCTAATGTTGACTGAATGGAAAAGTTCAGTTTAGGGTTTAAAACCCTAATGCTGACTGACTGGAAAAAGTTCAGTTTAGGGTTTAAAACCCTAATGCTGACTGAAAGGAAAAGTTCAGTTTAGGGTTTAAAACCCCAATGCTGACTAAAGGGAAAAGTTCAGTTTAGGGTTTAAAACCCTAATGCTGACTAAAGGGAAAAGTTTAGTTTAGGATTTAAAACCCTAATGCTGACTTAATGGAAAAGTTCAGTTTAGGGTTTAAAACCCTAATGCTGACTGACTGGAAAAAGTTCAGTTTAGGGTTTAAAACCCTAATGCTGACTGAAAGGAAAAGTTCAGTTTAGGGTTTAAAACCTTAATGCTGACTGAAAGGAAAAGTTCAGTTTAGGGTTTAAAACCCTAATGCTGACTAAAGGGAAAAGTTCAGTTTAGGGTTTAAAACCCTAATGCTGACTGAATGGAAAAGTTCAGTTTAGGGTTTAAAACCCTAATGCTGACTGACTGGAAAAAGTTCAGTTCAAGGTTTAAAACACTAATGCTGACTAAAGGAAAAGTTCAGTTTAGGGTTTAAAACCCTAATGCTGACTGAAAGGAAAAGTTTAGTTTAGGGTTAAAAACCCTAATGATGACTAAAGGAAAAGTTCAGTTTAGGGTTTAAAACCCTAATGCTAACTAAAGGAAAGAGTTCAGTTTATTGTTTAAAACCCTAATGCTGACTAAAGGAAAAAGTTCAGTTCATGGTTTAAAACCCTAATGCTGAGTGAAAGGAAAAAGTTCAGTTTAGGGTTTAAAACCCTAATGCTGACTGAAAGGAAAAGTTCAGTTTAGGGTTTAAAACCCTAATGCTGATTAAAGGAAAAAGTTCAGTTTAGGGTTTAAAACCCTAATGCTGATTGCAAGGAAAAGTTCAGTTTAGGGTTTAAAACCCTAATGCTGACTGAAAGGAAAAGTTCGGTTTAGGGTTTAAAACCCTAATGCTGACTAAAGGAAAAGTTCAGTTTAGGGTTTAAAACCCTAATGCTGACTGAAAGGAAAAGTTCAGTTTAGGGTTTAAAACCCTAATGCTGATTAAAGGAAAAAGTTCAGTTTAGGGTTTAAAACCCTAATGCTGATTGCAAGGAAAAGTTCAGTTTAGGGTTTAAAACCCTAATGCTGACTGAAAGGAAAAGTTCAGTTTAGGGGTTTAAAACCCTAATGCTGACTAAAGGAAAAGTTCAGTTTAGGGTTTATAACCCTAATGCTGAGTAAAGGAAAGAGTTCAGTTTAGGGTTTAAAACCCTAATGCTGACTAAATGAAAAGTTCAATTTAGGGTTTAAAACCCTAATGCTGACTGAAAGGAAAAGTTCAGTTTAGGGTTTAAAACTCAAATGCTGACTAAAGGGAAAAGTTCAGTTTAGGGTTTAAAACCCTAATGCTGACCGAAAGGAAAAGTTCAGTTTAGGGTTTAAAACCCTAATGCTGACTGAATGGAAAAGTTCAGTTTAGGGTTTAAAACCCTAATGCTGACTGACTGGAAAAAGTTCAGTTTAAGGTTTAAAACCCTAATGCTGACTGAAAGGAAAAGTTCAGTTTAGGGTTAAAAACCCTAATGCTGACTAAAGGGAAAAGTTCAGTTTAGGGCTTAAAACCCTAATGCTGACTAAAGGGAAAAGTTCAGTTTAGGGTTTAAAACCCTAATGTTGACTGAATGGAAAAGTTCAGTTTAGGGTTTAAAACCCTAATGCTGACTGACTGGAAAAAGTTCAGTTTAGGGTTTAAAACCCTAATGCTGACTGAAAGGAAAAGTTCAGTTTAGGGTTTAAAACCCCAATGCTGACTAAAGGGAAAAGTTCAGTTTAGGGTTTAAAACCCTAATGCTGACTAAAGGGAAAAGTTCAGTTTAGGGTTTAAAACCCTAATGCTGACTGAATGGAAAAGTTTAGTTTAGGGTTTAAAACCTTAATGCTGACTGACTGGAAAAAGTTCAGTTTAGGGTTTAAAACCCTAATGCTGACTGAAAGGAAATGTTCAGTTTAGGGTTTAAAACCCTAATGCTGACTGAAAGGAAAAGTTCAGTTTAGGGTTTAAAACCCTAATGATGACTAAAGGAAAAAGTTCAGTTTAGGGTTTAAAACCCTAATGCTGACTAAAGGAAAGAGTTCAGTTTATTGTTTAAAACCCTAATGCTGACTAAAGGAAAAAGTTCAGTTCATGGTTTAAAACCCTAATGCTGACTAAAGGAAAAAGTTCAGTTTAGGGTTTAAAACCCTAATGATGATTGCAAGAAAAAGTTCAGTTTAGGGTTTAAAACCCTAATGCTGACTGAATGGAAAAAGTTCAGTTTAGGGTTTAAAACCCTAATGCTGACTGAATGGAAATGTTCAATTTAGGGTTTAAAACCCTAATGCTGACTGACTGGAAAAAGTTCAGTTTAGGGTTTAAAACCCTAATGCTGACTGAAAGGAAAAGTTCAGTTTAGGGTTTAAAACCCCAATGCTGACTAAAGGGAAAAGTTCAGTTTAGGGTTTAAAACCCTAATGCTGACTAAAGGGAAAAGTTTAGTTTAGGATTTAAAACCCTAATGCTGACTTAATGGAAAAGTTCAGTTTAGGGTTTAAAACCCTAATGCTGACTGACTGGAAAAAGTTCAGTTTAGGGTTTAAAACCCTAATGCTGACTGAAAGGAAAAGTTCAGTTTAGGGTTTAAAACCTTAATGCTGACTGAAAGGAAAAGTTCAGTTTAGGGTTTAAAACCCTAATGCTGACTAAAGGGAAAAGTTCAGTTTAGGGTTTAAAACCCTAATGCTGACTGAATGGAAAAGTTCAGTTTAGGGTTTAAAACCCTAATGCTGACTGACTGGAAAAAGTTCAGTTCAAGGTTTAAAACACTAATGCTGACTAAAGGAAAAGTTCAGTTTAGGGTTTAAAACCCTAATGCTGACTGAAAGGAAAAGTTCAGTTTAGGGTTAAAAACCCTAATGATGACTAAAGGAAAAGTTCAGTTTAGGGTTTAAAACCCTAATGCTAACTAAAGGAAAGAGTTCAGTTTATTGTTTAAAACCCTAATGCTGACTAAAGGAAAAAGTTCAGTTCATGGTTTAAAACCCTAATGCTGAGTGAAAGGAAAAAGTTCAGTTTAGGGTTTAAAACCCTAATGCTGACTGAAAGGAAAAGTTCAGTTTAGGGTTTAAAACCCTAATGCTGATTAAAGGAAAAAGTTCAGTTTAGGGTTTAAAACCCTAATGCTGATTGCAAGGAAAAGTTCAGTTTAGGGTTTAAAACCCTAATGCTGACTGAAAGGAAAAGTTCGGTTTAGGGTTTAAAACCCTAATGCTGACTAAAGGAAAAGTTCAGTTTAGGGTTTAAAACCCTAATGCTGACTGAAAGGAAAAGTTCAGTTTAGGGTTTAAAACCCTAATGCTGATTAAAGGAAAAAGTTCAGTTTAGGGTTTAAAACCCTAATGCTGATTGCAAGGAAAAGTTCAGTTTAGGGTTTAAAACCCTAATGCTGACTGAAAGGAAAAGTTCAGTTTAGGGGGTTAAAACCCTAATGCTGACTAAAGGAAAAGTTCAGTTTAGGGTTTAAAACCCTAATGCTGACCGAAAGGAAAATTTCAGTTTAGGGTTTAAAACCCTAATGCTGACTGAATGGAAAAAGTTCAGTTTAGGGTTTAAAACCCTAATGCTGACTGAAAGGAAAAGTTCAGTTTAGGGTTTAAAACCCAAATGCTGACTAAAGGGAAAAGTTCAGTTTAGGGTTTAAAACCCTAATGCTGACCGAAAGGAAAAGTTCAGTTTAGGGTTTAAAACCCTAATGCTGACTGAATGGAAAAGTTCAGTTTAGGGTTTAAAACCCTAATGCTGACTGACTGGAAAAAGTTCAGTTTAAGGTTTAAAACCCTAATGCTGACTGAAAGGAAAAGTTCAGTTTAGGGTTAAAAACCCTAATGCTGACTAAAGGGAAAAGTTCAGTTTAGGGCTTAAAACCCTAATGCTGACTAAAGGGAAAAGTTCAGTTTAGGGTTTAAAACCCTAATGTTGACTGAATGGAAAAGTTCAGTTTAGGGTTTAAAACCCTAATGCTGACTGACTGGAAAAAGTTCAGTTTAGGGTTTAAAACCCTAATGCTGACTGAAAGGAAAAGTTCAGTTTAGGGTTTAAAACCCCAATGCTGACTAAAGGGAAAAGTTCAGTTTAGGGTTTAAAACCCTAATGCTGACTAAAGGGAAAAGTTCAGTTTAGGGTTTAAAACCCTAATGCTGACTGAATGGAAAAGTTTAGTTTAGGGTTTAAAACCTTAATGCTGACTGACTGGAAAAAGTTCAGTTTAGGGTTTAAAACCCTAATGCTGACTGAAAGGAAATGTTCAGTTTAGGGTTTAAAACCCTAATGCTGACTGAAAGGAAAAGTTCAGTTTAGGGTTTAAAACCCTAATGATGACTAAAGGAAAAAGTTCAGTTTAGGGTTTAAAACCCTAATGCTGACTAAAGGAAAGAGTTCAGTTTATTGTTTAAAACCCTAATGCTGACTAAAGGAAAAAGTTCAGTTCATGGTTTAAAACCCTAATGCTGACTAAAGGAAAAAGTTCAGTTTAGGGTTTAAAACCCTAATGATGATTGCAAGAAAAAGTTCAGTTTAGGGTTTAAAACCCTAATGCTGACTGAATGGAAAAAGTTCAGTTTAGGGTTTAAAACCCTAATGCTGACTGAATGGAAAAGTTCAATTTAGGGTTTAAAACCCTAATGCTGACTGACTGGAAAAAGTTCAGTTTAGGGTTTAAAACCCTAATGCTGACTGAAAGGAAAAGTTCAGTTTAGGGTTTAAAACCCCAATGCTGACTAAAGGGAAAAGTTCAGTTTAGGGTTTAAAACCCTAATGCTGACTAAAGGGAAAAGTTTAGTTTAGGATTTAAAACCCTAATGCTGACTTAATGGAAAAGTTCAGTTTAGGGTTTAAAACCCTAATGCTGACTGACTGGAAAAAGTTCAGTTTAGGGTTTAAAACCCTAATGCTGACTGAAAGGAAAAGTTCAGTTTAGGGTTTAAAACCTTAATGCTGACTGAAAGGAAAAGTTCAGTTTAGGGTTTAAAACCCTAATGCTGACTAAAGGGAAAAGTTCAGTTTAGGGTTTAAAACCCTAATGCTGACTGAATGGAAAAGTTCAGTTTAGGGTTTAAAACCCTAATGCTGACTGACTGGAAAAAGTTCAGTTCAAGGTTTAAAACACTAATGCTGACTAAAGGAAAAGTTCAGTTTAGGGTTTAAAACCCTAATGCTGACTGAAAGGAAAAGTTCAGTTTAGGGTTAAAAACCCTAATGATGACTAAAGGAAAAGTTCAGTTTAGGGTTTAAAACCCTAATGCTAACTAAAGGAAAGAGTTCAGTTTATTGTTTAAAACCCTAATGCTGACTAAAGGAAAAAGTTCAGTTCATGGTTTAAAACCCTAATGCTGAGTGAAAGGAAAAAGTTCAGTTTAGGGTTTAAAACCCTAATGCTGACTGAAAGGAAAAGTTCAGTTTAGGGTTTAAAACCCTAATGCTGATTAAAGGAAAAAGTTCAGTTTAGGGTTTAAAACCCTAATGCTGATTGCAAGGAAAAGTTCAGTTTAGGGTTTAAAACCCTAATGCTGACTGAAAGGAAAAGTTCGGTTTAGGGTTTAAAACCCTAATGCTGACTAAAGGAAAAGTTCAGTTTAGGGTTTAAAACCCTAATGCTGACTGAAAGGAAAAGTTCAGTTTAGGGTTTAAAACCCTAATGCTGATTAAAGGAAAAAGTTCAGTTTAGGGTTTAAAACCCTAATGCTAATTGCAAGGAAAAGTTCAGTTTAGGGTTTAAAACCCTAATGCTGACTAAAAGGAAAAGTTCAGTTTAGGGTTTAAAACCCAAATGCTGACTAAAGGGAAAAGTTCAGTTTAGGGTTTAAAACCCTAATGCTGACCGAAAGGAAAAGTTCAGTTTAGGGTTTAAAACCCTAATGCTGACTGAATGGAAAAGTTCAGTTTAGGGTTTAAAACCCTAATGCTGACTGACTGGAAAAAGTTCAGTTTAGGGTTTAAAACCCTAATGCTGACTGAAAGGAAAAGTTCAGTTTAGGGTTAAAAACCCTAATGCTGACTAAAGGGAAAAGTTCAGTTTAGGGCTTAAAACCCTAATGCTGACTAAAGGGAAAAGTTCAGTTTAGGGTTTAAAACCCTAATGTTGACTGAATGGAAAAGTTCAGTTTAGGGTTTAAAACCCTAATGCTGACTGACTGGAAAAAGTTCAGTTTAGGGTTTAAAACCCTAATGCTGACTGAAAGGAAAAGTTCAGTTTAGGGTTTAAAACCCCAATGCTGACTAAAGGGAAAAGTTCAGTTTAGGGTTTAAAACCCTAATGCTGACTAAAGGGAAAAGTTCAGTTTAGGGTTTAAAACCCTAATGCTGACTGAATGGAAAAGTTTAGTTTAGGGTTTAAAACCTTAATGCTGACTGACTGGAAAAAGTTCAGTTTAGGGTTTAAAACCCTAATGCTGACTGAAAGGAAATGTTCAGTTTAGGGTTTAAAACCCTAATGCTGACTGAAAGGAAAAGTTCAGTTTAGGGTTTAAAACCCTAATGATGACTAAAGGAAAAAGTTCAGTTTAGGGTTTAAAACCCTAATGCTGACTAAAGGAAAGAGTTCAGTTTATTGTTTAAAACCCTAATGCTGACTAAAGGAAAAAGTTCAGTTCATGGTTTAAAACCCTAATGCTGACTAAAGGAAAAAGTTCAGTTTAGGGTTTAAAACCCTAATGATGATTGCAAGAAAAAGTTCAGTTTAGGGTTTAAAACCCTAATGCTGACTGAATGGAAAAAGTTCAGTTTAGGGTTTAAAACCCTAATGCTGACTGAATGGAAAAGTTCAATTTAGGGTTTAAAACCCTAATGCTGACTGACTGGAAAAAGTTCAGTTTAGGGTTTAAAACCCTAATGCTGACTGAAAGGAAAAGTTCAGTTTAGGGTTTAAAACCCCAATGCTGACTAAAGGGAAAAGTTCAGTTTAGGGTTTAAAACCCTAATGCTGACTAAAGGGAAAAGTTTAGTTTAGGATTTAAAACCCTAATGCTGACTTAATGGAAAAGTTCAGTTTAGGGTTTAAAACCCTAATGCTGACTGACTGGAAAAAGTTCAGTTTAGGGTTTAAAACCCTAATGCTGACTGAAAGGAAAAGTTCAGTTTAGGGTTTAAAACCTTAATGCTGACTGAAAGGAAAAGTTCAGTTTAGGGTTTAAAACCCTAATCCTGACTAAAGGGAAAAGTTCAGTTTAGGGTTTAAAACCCTAGTGCTGACTGAATGGAAAAGTTCAGTTTAGGGTTTAAAACCCTAATGCTGACTGACTGGAAAAAGTTCAGTTCAAGGTTTAAAACAATAATGCTGACTAAAGGAAAAGTTCAGTTTAGGGTTTAAAACCCTAATGCTGACTGAAAGGAAAAGTTCAGTTTAGGGTTAAAAACCCTAATGATGACTAAAGGAAAAGTTCAGTTTAGGGTTTAAAACCGTAATGCTAACTAAAGGAAAGAGTTCAGTTTATTGTTTAAAACCCTAATGCTGACTAAAGGAAAAAGTTCAGTTCATGGTTTAAAACCCTAATGCTGAGTGAAAGGAAAAAGTTCAGTTTAGGGTTTAAAACCCTAATGCTGACTGAAAGGAAAAGTTCAGTTTAGGGTTTAAAACCCTAATGCTGATTAAAGGAAAAAGTTCAGTTTAGGGTTTAAAACCCTAATGCTGACTGATTGGAAAAAGTTCAGTTTAGGGTTTAAAACCCTAATGCTGACTGAAAGGAAAAGTTCAGTTTAGGGTTTAAAACCCCAATGCTGACTAAAGGGAAAAGTTCAGTTTAGGGTTTAAAACCCTAATACTGACTAAAGGGAAAAGTTCAGTTTAGGGTTTAAAACCCTAATGCTGACTGAATGGAAAAGTTTAGTTTAGGGTTTAAAACCTTAATGCTGACTGACTGGAAAAAGTTCAGTTTAGGGTTTAAAACCCTAATGCTGACTGAAAGGAAAAGTTCAGTTTAGGGTTTAAAACCCTAATGCTGACTGAAAGGAAAAGTTCAGTTTAGGGTTTAAAACCCTAATGATGACTAAAGGAAAAAGTTCAGTTTAGCGTTTAAAACCCTAATGCTGACTAAAGGAAAGAGTTCAGTTTATTGTTTAAAACCCTAATGCTGACTAAAGGAAAAAGTTCAGTTCATGGTTTAAAACCCTAATGCTGACTAAAGGAAAAAGTTCAGTTTAGGGTTTAAAACCCTAATGATGATTGCAAGAAAAAGTTCAGTTTAGGGTTTAAAACCCTAATGCTGACTGAATGGAAAAAGTTCAGTTTAGGGTTTAAAACCCTAATGCTGACTGAATGGAAAAGTTCAATTTAGGGTTTAAAACCCTAATGCTGACTGACTGGAAAAAGTTCAGTTTAGGGTTTAAAACCCTAATGCTGACTGACTGGAAAAAGTTCAGTTTAGGGTTTAAAACCCTAATGCTGACTGAAAGGAAAAGTTCAGTTTAGGGTTAAAAACCCTAATGCTGACTAAAGGGAAAAGTTCAGTTTAGGGCTTAAAACCCTAATGCTGACTAAAGGGAAAAGTTCAGTTTAGGGTTTAAAACCCTAATGTTGACTGAATGGAAAAGTTCAGTTTAGGGTTTAAAACCCTAATGCTGACTGACTGGAAAAAGTTCAGTTTAGGGTTTAAAACCCTAATGCTGACTGAAAGGAAAAGTTCAGTTTAGGGTTTAAAACCCCAATGCTGACTAAAGGGAAAAGTTCAGTTTAGGGTTTAAAACCCTAATGCTGACTAAAGGGAAAAGTTCAGTTTAGGGTTTAAAACCCTAATGCTGACTGAATGGAAAAGTTTAGTTTAGGGTTTAAAACCTTAATGCTGACTGACTGGAAAAAGTTCAGTTTAGGGTTTAAAACCCTAATGCTGACTGAAAGGAAATGTTCAGTTTAGGGTTTAAAACCCTAATGCTGACTGAAAGGAAAAGTTCAGTTTAGGGTTTAAAACCCTAATGATGACTAAAGGAAAAAGTTCAGTTTAGGGTTTAAAACCCTAATGCTGACTAAAGGAAAGAGTTCAGTTTATTGTTTAAAACCCTAATGCTGACTAAAGGAAAAAGTTCAGTTCATGGTTTAAAACCCTAATGCTGACTAAAGGAAAAAGTTCAGTTTAGGGTTTAAAACCCTAATGATGATTGCAAGAAAAAGTTCAGTTTAGGGTTTAAAACCCTAATGCTGACTGAATGGAAAAAGTTCAGTTTAGGGTTTAAAACCCTAATGCTGACTGAATGGAAAAGTTCAATTTAGGGTTTAAAACCCTAATGCTGACTGACTGGAAAAAGTTCAGTTTAGGGTTTAAAACCCTAATGCTGACTGAAAGGAAAAGTTCAGTTTAGGGTTTAAAACCCCAATGCTGACTAAAGGGAAAAGTTCAGTTTAGGGTTTAAAACCCTAATGCTGACTAAAGGGAAAAGTTTAGTTTAGGATTTAAAACCCTAATGCTGACTTAATGGAAAAGTTCAGTTTAGGGTTTAAAACCCTAATGCTGACTGACTGGAAAAAGTTCAGTTTAGGGTTTAAAACCCTAATGCTGACTGAAAGGAAAAGTTCAGTTTAGGGTTTAAAACCTTAATGCTGACTGAAAGGAAAAGTTCAGTTTAGGGTTTAAAACCCTAATGCTGACTAAAGGGAAAAGTTCAGTTTAGGGTTTAAAACCCTAATGCTGACTGAATGGAAAAGTTCAGTTTAGGGTTTAAAACCCTAATGCTGACTGACTGGAAAAAGTTCAGTTCAAGGTTTAAAACACTAATGCTGACTAAAGGAAAAGTTCAGTTTAGGGTTTAAAACCCTAATGCTGACTGAAAGGAAAAGTTCAGTTTAGGGTTAAAAACCCTAATGATGACTAAAGGAAAAGTTCAGTTTAGGGTTTAAAACCCTAATGCTAACTAAAGGAAAGAGTTCAGTTTATTGTTTAAAACCCTAATGCTGACTAAAGGAAAAAGTTCAGTTCATGGTTTAAAACCCTAATGCTGAGTGAAAGGAAAAAGTTCAGTTTAGGGTTTAAAACCCTAATGCTGACTGAAAGGAAAAGTTCAGTTTAGGGTTTAAAACCCTAATGCTGATTAAAGGAAAAAGTTCAGTTTAGGGTTTAAAACCCTAATGCTGATTGCAAGGAAAAGTTCAGTTTAGGGTTTAAAACCCTAATGCTGACTGAAAGGAAAAGTTCGGTTTAGGGTTTAAAACCCTAATGCTGACTAAAGGAAAAGTTCAGTTTAGGGTTTAAAACCCTAATGCTGACTGAAAGGAAAAGTTCAGTTTAGGGTTTAAAACCCTAATGCTGATTAAAGGAAAAAGTTCAGTTTAGGGTTTAAAACCCTAATGCTAATTGCAAGGAAAAGTTCAGTTTAGGGTTTAAAACCCTAATGCTGACTAAAAGGAAAAGTTCAGTTTAGGGTTTAAAACCCAAATGCTGACTAAAGGGAAAAGTTCAGTTTAGGGTTTAAAACCCTAATGCTGACCGAAAGGAAAAGTTCAGTTTAGGGTTTAAAACCCTAATGCTGACTGAATGGAAAAGTTCAGTTTAGGGTTTAAAACCCTAATGCTGACTGACTGGAAAAGGTTCAGTTTAGGGTTTAAAACCCTAATGCTGACTGAAAGGAAAAGTTCAGTTTAGGGTTAAAAACCCTAATGCTGACTAAAGGGAAAAGTTCAGTTTAGGGCTTAAAACCCTAATGCTGACTAAAGGGAAAAGTTCAGTTTAGGGTTTAAAACCCTAATGTTGACTGAATGGAAAAGTTCAGTTTAGGGTTTAAAACCCTAATGCTGACTGACTGGAAAAAGTTCAGTTTAGGGTTTAAAACCCTAATGCTGACTGAAAGGAAAAGTTCAGTTTAGGGTTTAAAACCCCAATGCTGACTAAAGGGAAAAGTTCAGTTTAGGGTTTAAAACCCTAATGCTGACTAAAGGGAAAAGTTCAGTTTAGGGTTTAAAACCCTAATGCTGACTGAATGGAAAAGTTTAGTTTAGGGTTTAAAACCTTAATGCTGACTGACTGGAAAAAGTTCAGTTTAGGGTTTAAAACCCTAATGCTGACTGAAAGGAAATGTTCAGTTTAGGGTTTAAAACCCTAATGCTGACTGAAAGGAAAAGTTCAGTTTAGGGTTTAAAACCCTAATGATGATTGCAAGAAAAAGTTCAGTTTAGGGTTTAAAACCCTAATGCTGACTGAATGGAAAAAGTTCAGTTTAGGGTTTAAAACCCTAATGCTGACTGAATGGAAAAGTTCAATTTAGGGTTTAAAACCCTAATGCTGACTGACTGGAAAAAGTTCAGTTTAGGGTTTAAAACCCTAATGCTGACTGACTGGAAAAAGTTCAGTTTAGGGTTTAAAACCCTAATGCTGACTGAAAGGAAAAGTTCAGTTTAGGGTTAAAAACCCTAATGCTGACTAAAGGGAAAAGTTCAGTTTAGGGCTTAAAACCCTAATGCTGACTAAAGGGAAAAGTTCAGTTTAGGGTTTAAAACCCTAATGTTGACTGAATGGAAAAGTTCAGTTTAGGGTTTAAAACCCTAATGCTGACTGACTGGAAAAAGTTCAGTTTAGGGTTTAAAACCCTAATGCTGACTGAAAGGAAAAGTTCAGTTTAGGGTTTAAAACCCCAATGCTGACTAAAGGGAAAAGTTCAGTTTAGGGTTTAAAACCCTAATGCTGACTAAAGGGAAAAGTTCAGTTTAGGGTTTAAAACCCTAATGCTGACTGAATGGAAAAGTTTAGTTTAGGGTTTAAAACCTTAATGCTGACTGACTGGAAAAAGTTCAGTTTAGGGTTTAAAACCCTAATGCTGACTGAAAGGAAATGTTCAGTTTAGGGTTTAAAACCCTAATGCTGACTGAAAGGAAAAGTTCAGTTTAGGGTTTAAAACCCTAATGATGACTAAAGGAAAAAGTTCAGTTTAGGGTTTAAAACCCTAATGCTGACTAAAGGAAAGAGTTCAGTTTATTGTTTAAAACCCTAATGCTGACTAAAGGAAAAAGTTCAGTTCATGGTTTAAAACCCTAATGCTGACTAAAGGAAAAAGTTCAGTTTAGGGTTTAAAACCCTAATGATGATTGCAAGAAAAAGTTCAGTTTAGGGTTTAAAACCCTAATGCTGACTGAATGGAAAAAGTTCAGTTTAGGGTTTAAAACCCTAATGCTGACTGAATGGAAAAGTTCAATTTAGGGTTTAAAACCCTAATGCTGACTGACTGGAAAAAGTTCAGTTTAGGGTTTAAAACCCTAATGCTGACTGAAAGGAAAAGTTCAGTTTAGGGTTTAAAACCCCAATGCTGACTAAAGGGAAAAGTTCAGTTTAGGGTTTAAAACCCTAATGCTGACTAAAGGGAAAAGTTTAGTTTAGGATTTAAAACCCTAATGCTGACTTAATGGAAAAGTTCAGTTTAGGGTTTAAAACCCTAATGCTGACTGACTGGAAAAAGTTCAGTTTAGGGTTTAAAACCCTAATGCTGACTGAAAGGAAAAGTTCAGTTTAGGGTTTAAAACCTTAATGCTGACTGAAAGGAAAAGTTCAGTTTAGGGTTTAAAACCCTAATGCTGACTAAAGGGAAAAGTTCAGTTTAGGGTTTAAAACCCTAATGCTGACTGAATGGAAAAGTTCAGTTTAGGGTTTAAAACCCTAATGCTGACTGACTGGAAAAAGTTCAGTTCAAGGTTTAAAACACTAATGCTGACTAAAGGAAAAGTTCAGTTTAGGGTTTAAAACCCTAATGCTGACTGAAAGGAAAAGTTCAGTTTAGGGTTAAAAACCCTAATGATGACTAAAGGAAAAGTTCAGTTTAGGGTTTAAAACCCTAATGCTAACTAAAGGAAAGAGTTCAGTTTATTGTTTAAAACCCTAATGCTGACTAAAGGAAAAAGTTCAGTTCATGGTTTAAAACCCTAATGCTGAGTGAAAGGAAAAAGTTCAGTTTAGGGTTTAAAACCCTAATGCTGACTGAAAGGAAAAGTTCAGTTTAGGGTTTAAAACCCTAATGCTGATTAAAGGAAAAAGTTCAGTTTAGGGTTTAAAACCCTAATGCTGATTGCAAGGAAAAGTTCAGTTTAGGGTTTAAAACCCTAATGCTGACTGAAAGGAAAAGTTCGGTTTAGGGTTTAAAACCCTAATGCTGACTAAAGGAAAAGTTCAGTTTAGGGTTTAAAACCCTAATGCTGACTGAAAGGAAAAGTTCAGTTTAGGGTTTAAAACCCTAATGCTGATTAAAGGAAAAAGTTCAGTTTAGGGTTTAAAACCCTAATGCTAATTGCAAGGAAAAGTTCAGTTTAGGGTTTAAAACCCTAATGCTGACTAAAAGGAAAAGTTCAGTTTAGGGTTTAAAACCCAAATGCTGACTAAAGGGAAAAGTTCAGTTTAGGGTTTAAAACCCTAATGCTGACCGAAAGGAAAAGTTCAGTTTAGGGTTTAAAACCCTAATGCTGACTGAATGGAAAAGTTCAGTTTAGGGTTTAAAACCCTAATGCTGACTGACTGGAAAAGGTTCAGTTTAGGGTTTAAAACCCTAATGCTGACTGAAAGGAAAAGTTCAGTTTAGGGTTAAAAACCCTAATGCTGACTAAAGGGAAAAGTTCAGTTTAGGGCTTAAAACCCTAATGCTGACTAAAGGGAAAAGTTCAGTTTAGGGTTTAAAACCCTAATGTTGACTGAATGGAAAAGTTCAGTTTAGGGTTTAAAACCCTAATGCTGACTGACTGGAAAAAGTTCAGTTTAGGGTTTAAAACCCTAATGCTGACTGAAAGGAAAAGTTCAGTTTAGGGTTTAAAACCCCAATGCTGACTAAAGGGAAAAGTTCAGTTTAGGGTTTAAAACCCTAATGCTGACTAAAGGGAAAAGTTCAGTTTAGGGTTTAAAACCCTAATGCTGACTGAATGGAAAAGTTTAGTTTAGGGTTTAAAACCTTAATGCTGACTGACTGGAAAAAGTTCAGTTTAGGGTTTAAAACCCTAATGCTGACTGAAAGGAAATGTTCAGTTTAGGGTTTAAAACCCTAATGCTGACTGAAAGGAAAAGTTCAGTTTAGGGTTTAAAACCCTAATGATGACTAAAGGAAAAAGTTCAGTTTAGGGTTTAAAACCCTAATGCTGACTAAAGGAAAGAGTTCAGTTTATTGTTTAAAACCCTAATGCTGACTAAAGGAAAAAGTTCAGTTCATGGTTTAAAACCCTAATGCTGACTAAAGGAAAAAGTTCAGTTTAGGGTTTAAAACCCTAATGATGATTGCAAGAAAAAGTTCAGTTTAGGGTTTAAAACCCTAATGCTGACTGAATGGAAAAAGTTCAGTTTAGGGTTTAAAACCCTAATGCTGACTGAATGGAAAAGTTCAATTTAGGGTTTAAAACCCTAATGCTGACTGACTGGAAAAAGTTCAGTTTAGGGTTTAAAACCCTAATGCTGACTGAAAGGAAAAGTTCAGTTTAGGGTTTAAAACCCCAATGCTGACTAAAGGGAAAAGTTCAGTTTAGGGTTTAAAACCCTAATGCTGACTAAAGGGAAAAGTTTAGTTTAGGATTTAAAACCCTAATGCTGACTTAATGGAAAAGTTCAGTTTAGGGTTTAAAACCCTAATGCTGACTGACTGGAAAAAGTTCAGTTTAGGGTTTAAAACCCTAATGCTGACTGAAAGGAAAAGTTCAGTTTAGGGTTTAAAACCTTAATGCTGACTGAAAGGAAAAGTTCAGTTTAGGGTTTAAAACCCTAATCCTGACTAAAGGGAAAAGTTCAGTTTAGGGTTTAAAACCCTAGTGCTGACTGAATGGAAAAGTTCAGTTTAGGGTTTAAAACCCTAATGCTGACTGACTGGAAAAAGTTCAGTTCAAGGTTTAAAACACTAATGCTGACTAAAGGAAAAGTTCAGTTTAGGGTTTAAAACCCTAATGCTGACTGAAAGGAAAAGTTCAGTTTAGGGTTAAAAACCCTAATGATGACTAAAGGAAAAGTTCAGTTTAGGGTTTAAAACCGTAATGCTAACTAAAGGAAAGAGTTCAGTTTATTGTTTAAAACCCTAATGCTGACTAAAGGAAAAAGTTCAGTTCATGGTTTAAAACCCTAATGCTGAGTGAAAGGAAAAAGTTCAGTTTAGGGTTTAAAACCCTAATGCTGACTGAAAGGAAAAGTTCAGTTTAGGGTTTAAAACCCTAATGCTGATTAAAGGAAAAAGTTCAGTTTAGGGTTTAAAACCCTAATGCTGACTGACTGGAAAAAGTTCAGTTTAGGGTTTAAAACCCTAATGCTGACTGAAAGGAAAAGTTCAGTTTAGGGTTTAAAACCCCAATGCTGACTAAAGGGAAAAGTTCAGTTTAGGGTTTAAAACCCTAATACTGACTAAAGGGAAAAGTTCAGTTTAGGGTTTAAAACCCTAATGCTGACTGAATGGAAAAGTTTAGTTTAGGGTTTAAAACCTTAATGCTGACTGACTGGAAAAAGTTCAGTTTAGGGTTTAAAACCCTAATGCTGACTGAAAGGAAAAGTTCAGTTTAGGGTTTAAAACCCTAATGCTGACTGAAAGGAAAAGTTCAGTTTAGGGTTTAAAACCCTAATGATGACTAAAGGAAAAAGTTCAGTTTAGGGTTTAAAACCCTAATGCTGACTAAAGGAAAGAGTTCAGTTTATTGTTTAAAACCCTAATGCTGACTAAAGGAAAAAGTTCAGTTCATGGTTTAAAACCCTAATGCTGACTAAAGGAAAAAGTTCAGTTTAGGGTTTAAAACCCTAATGATGATTGCAAGAAAAAGTTCAGTTTAGGGTTTAAAACCCTAATGCTGACTGAATGGAAAAAGTTCAGTTTAGGGTTTAAAACCCTAATGTTGACTGAATGGAAAAGTTCAATTTAGGGTTTAAAACCCTAATGCTGACTGACTGGAAAAAGTTCAGTTTAGGGTTTAAAACCCTAATGCTGACTGAAAGGAAAAGTTCAGTTTAAGGTTTAAAACCCCAATGCTGACTAAAGGGAAAAGTTCAGTTTAGGGTTTAAAACCCTAATGCTGACTAAAGGGAAAAGTTTAGTTTAGGATTTAAAACCCTAATGCTGACTTAATGGAAAAGTTCAGTTTAGGGTTTAAAACCCTAATGCTGACTGACTGGAAAAAGTTCAGTTTAGGGTTTAAAACCCTAATGCTGACTGAAAGGAAAAGTTCAGTTTAGGGTTTAAAACCTTAATGCTGACTGAAAGGAAAAGTTCAGTTTAGGGTTTAAAACCCTAATGCTGACTAAAGGGAAAAGTTCAGTTTAGGGTTTAAAACCCTAATGCTGACTGAATGGAAAAGTTCAGTTTAGGGTTTAAAACCCTAATGCTGACTGACTGGAAAAAGTTCAGTTCAAGGTTTAAAACACTAATGCTGACTAAAGGAAAAGTTCAGTTTAGGGTTTAAAACCCTAATGCTGACTGAAAGGAAAAGTTCAGTTTAGGGTTAAAAACCCTAATGATGACTAAAGGAAAAGTTCAGTTTAGGGTTTAAAACCCTAATGCTAACTAAAGGAAAGAGTTCAGTTTATTGTTTAAAACCCTAATGCTGACTAAAGGAAAAAGTTCAGTTCATGGTTTAAAACCCTAATGCTGAGTGAAAGGAAAAAGTTCAGTTTAGGGTTTAAAACCCTAATGCTGACTGAAAGGAAAAGTTCAGTTTAGGGTTTAAAACCCTAATGCTGATTAAAGGAAAAAGTTCAGTTTAGGGTTTAAAACCCTAATGCTGATTGCAAGGAAAAGTTCAGTTTAGGGTTTAAAACCCTAATGCTGACTGAAAGGAAAAGTTCGGTTTAGGGTTTAAAACCCTAATGCTGACTAAAGGAAAAGTTCAGTTTAGGGTTTAAAACCCTAATGCTGACTGAAAGGAAAAGTTCAGTTTAGGGTTTTAAACCCTAATGCTGATTAAAGGAAAAAGTTCAGTTTAGGGTTTAAAACCCTAATGCTGATTGCAAGGAAAAGTTCAGTTTAGGGTTTAAAACCCTAATGCTGACTGAAAGGAAAAGTTCAGTTTAGGGGTTAAAACCCTAATGCTGACTAAAGGGAAAGAGTTCAGTTTAGGGTTTAAAACCCTAATGCTGACATAAAGGAAAAGTTCAGTTTAGGGTTTAAAACCCTAATGCTGACTGAATGGAAAAAGTTCAGTTTAGGGTTTAAAACCCTAATGCTGACTGAAAGGAAAAGTTCAGTTTAGGGTTTAAAACCCAAATGCTGACTAAAGGGAAAAGTTCAGTTTAGGGTTTAAAACCCTAATGCTGACCGAAAGGAAAAGTTCAGTTTAGGGTTTAAAACCCTAATGCTGACTGAATGGAAAAGTTCAGTTTAGGGTTTAAAACCCTAATGCTGACTGACTGGAAAAAGTTCAGTTTAAGGTTTAAAACCCTAATGCTGACTGAAAGGAAAAGTTCAGTTTAGGGTTAAAAACCCTAATGCTGACTAAAGGGAAAAGTTCAGTTTAGGGCTTAAAACCCTAATGCTGACTAAAGGGAAAAGTTCAGTTTAGGGTTTAAAACCCTAATGTTGACTGAATGGAAAAGTTCAGTTTAGGGTTTAAAACCCTAATGCTGACTGACTGGAAAAAGTTCAGTTTAGGGTTTAAAACCCTAATGCTGACTGAAAGGAAAAGTTCAGTTTAGGGTTTAAAACCCCAATGCTGACTAAAGGGAAAAGTTCAGTTTAGGGTTTAAAACCCTAATGCTGACTAAAGGGAAAAGTTCAGTTTAGGGTTTAAAACCCTAATGCTGACTGAATGGAAAAGTTTAGTTTAGGGTTTAAAACCTTAATGCTGACTGACTGGAAAAAGTTCAGTTTAGGGTTTAAAACCCTAATGCTGACTGAAAGGAAAAGTTCAGTTTAGGGTTTAAAACCCTAATGCTGACTGAAAGGAAAAGTTCAGTTTAGGGTTTAAAACCATAATGATGACTAAAGGAAAAAGTTCAGTTTAGGGTTTAAAACCCTAATGCTGACTAAAGGAAAGAGTTCAGTTTATTGTTTAAAACCCTAATGCTGACTAAAGGAAAAAGTTCAGTTCAT